>NC_036656.1:6778305-6967646 GCF_002806865.2 Cucurbita pepo subsp. pepo | reverse complement strand
AAAAAAAAAAAAAAAAAAAAAAAAAAAAAAAAAAAAAAAAACTACCCACCCAACATGTTCATTCATGTCATAGAAATTGAACCCGTTGATTTTGGGTTAACCGTATCATGATTGTTCATTTGGGCAGTTGGTTAGGAATTGAAGAATAAATACAACAACATAGTCCAATCATAAAAATATATAATGTCGTTGACGGAGATCGAACCCGAGCCACCTACGAAGGAGGATAGGGAGACAATCGTGTTAATATTATAAAACATGAGAGGGTATGGAGACAATAGTGATGGAGTGTGAATGTTTTTGAAAGAGGATAAGGTAACATCATTATTTTCCCTTATTTTAATTCCTTATTGATGAAATCGGTCCTACGCGTTGTGAATATTAAATCTGAGTCCACAAACAACCGTCAAGCCATGGGCTTCGCCGCCCGCCCGCCCGCCTTATTAGAATACATCGGCTCCAGTCAGAAGCAATCACTACTTAGCCGGCAGAGTTTAAACCACATTCCTTGTTGTTGGGTCGGCAGTGGCTTAAAGCTAGCTTAATCAACACGTCTCTCCTCTCCTCTTGGTTGCCTAACTTTTATAACCAATGTTCTTTTTTCTTTCTTTTTTTTTTTTTTAAAGAAAAATAAAAAATTTAAAAATGAGTGTTCGAGAAGGAACCGACACCGCCGACTTGGGCCGACCATATCTCCACGTCATCACACTGAAGCATCCAGGTTAATTCCCTCCCATTAGAGATCAACACGTGTCCCACTATTCCAACGGCTAGTTTTTTCCTTCCTTTCCTCCTTCCTCCACTTATATTTTAACCGCCAAAGACGATAAATGACAGCGGATTCTGTAAAGCGCGTGGGGTACTAAAAAAATAAAATTTAAAATTATATTTTACTGTTTTTAATTTTTGAAAAGCGAGAAACTCTATCTTTTTCGAGTACTATATAAGACAGAATATGGACAATTTTAAAGCAACTCCGTAGTTTGCTGAGTTTCCATTTCCATAGCAAAAGCTTTCTTTGAAATTGAAACAAAAACAGAGAGAGACAGAGAGAGATATTCGAATCTCCACGGCCATCCACAATCAGGTTCGTTTCGCTTCGGATTTAAATTTAGATTTCTTCCTTATTCGACACTTTCACTCTGCTTTTGGAAATTGTTCTCTGGAGAAGCTGTTTTGCTTTTATCAGATTTTTGTTAGGGTTCTTGAACCTCTGTGAATCTCTTAATCTATGGATTCGGTTCCATTTGGTTAGGATTTTATCAGTTCTTAATGATTGATATTGATTTTCTTTTGCTCGTTGATACAGATAACCGAATACGTTTAGTTTAATTCGATATTGGGAATTGAAAATGGCGTTGGGAAAGAAGAGCGGTTGTTTAAAATCGAAAAGCGTCGTCTCTGCTGCCGATAATGGACTGGATTTCGGAATTGTGAGATATACGCGTGGTTTAGGAAGGAAGAGGATTGTTATTTCTTGCAATGAGGATGATTCGTCCATCTACTTGACGCCGAAGGCATCGTCGAAGAGGCCCTGCAGCGCCGTCAGGACGACGGTGGACATCGATAAGTCTCTGCTCGAGACCCTACCTCAGGAGATTCTGGTCAGTTCAAATTTCTGTAGATTAAATTTCTTCGAAATGATCAAATCTTCACATTCGCAATTCGTCTTTCGACTTCTGTTTCTAAAATGATTTTCCCCCTTTGTTCTCTCCATCAGATTAGGATACTCTGCGGTGTAGACCATGATGATTTGAAACAGCTAATCCGCATTTCGAAAACAATTAGCGAAGCGGTAAATATCACTCGCATCATTATTCACTTAATTTGTTTCCGTTCATTTCTGATTCTCATCGATTTAGGGTTTCTATTTCATTTACAGACTTTGATTGCAAAAGAATGGCATTTCGCCTACAGCACTCCCTCAAAGGTCCGTGCATTTCGCAGCGCCTTTGAGTTCGATAACTCCAGCGATCTTGACGAGATTGAAGCCCCAAATGCTCCAACCACTAAACGATTTAGGTCATTAAACAGGAAGAAGCTCGCGGACATTTCCGTGGCCTTATTCGCATAAGAAGAACAATGGCCAAAGAAAAAGTTGCCCATTGAGACAGATATGAATTAACCCAAAGGGCTCTGTAAATACATCTGTATATCTAATGCTGTTGTAGAAATTACGCGATGCTGGTAGGAAGAAACTGATCTGAAATCTCAGATCCTGCTTGTGAAGCTGTACATGTCAGGACCTTTTCACTGATCAATTCTTCAAATCTTTCATTGAAGATGAAGATGGTGGGCGGGTTAGAAAAAGAATGCATTTCATTTGTTTTTTTTTTTTCATACATGTATTACAGAGACAAAAACTGATGGTAGGTATAAGGTTCTAGGAAATTCATTTACAAGGGTAGGGTAGCATTTTGGTTTAGTCCCTTCTAAATTCTGATAGCTGTGATGAACACTACATTGTACTATTGCACTCACTCATTCATTCGCTGTCGAATAAAAACAAATCATATTTTTTCCTCGTAGTTTTGTGTCACTATTTACAGCATGATCTGTTTTTGCCTTCCCCCCATGTGTATTGCTTGTTGATTGCGCAGCTGGTAATAGCTCATACATAACTAACCTATGCTTGTTTTGATTCGATTTTGAATACTTTTCCATAATTGATGAAATGGGTTTTTGTTTTTGATTTTCATTCTCTCTTTCCCTTTTGGCGGTGTGTGATGGAATGATCTGTAACGTATGGGGAATTAAGCAGAGCTGGAAATCATCAGAGAAAGGCCCGACTTTAATTGACAGCTGTTGGCACTGCTTTTTACCAGCGGAATGGAGTGTATGAACTCCCAATTACATGTGGAAATGTTGGGGTAGGAGCTGAACTCATGAACTGGCGACCCTGAAATTTCGTCTCCTTGAAGGTTTCAGTTTCTTTTTCCTTTCTTTGTTCTTCCTAAAATAAGCTACAATTTATATGCTGCTATAAATGAGTTTGGATTGGTTTGGATTCATTCAAGCCCAAGATCTAGTTTCCTTTTAGCTCCATTTCTCAATAACTAGCTAAGCTGAGCTAAACTTCTGCCACTTGGTTTACTGCATCATTAACTATGGGATGGGGGCTGTACCATTACCAGAGAGATGATGAAATATGAAAAGGGTCCCAGAAGCATGTGCAGAACGAACATCCTTAAGAAAGCAGCCACCCCACCCCCACGGCCTCACTGTCGTCAACTCAACACAGAGTTGATGGGCTAGATCTCTTGTCTGCCATCAACCCATATTAACCCTTCTCTCGTTTCCATGCCTTTTCCAATTTCAGCACACCCAACCAAATGCCAAATAATAAGAAGCTCAAAGTATGAGCTCTGCTGATTGTTTGATCATATTAGAGCCTTGAAAAAGGAAGATCTCCATAATTAGCATTCAAATTATAGGCCCTTGTTATTGAACCTCATAATCAATCATATATAATCATTTATTCTATCGTTTTCTTAAAAGTAAAGCTTTGGTACTTTTGTGAACCTTCGTTTTCCTTACCCGAAAAAAAAAAAGAGGACCAACCAAACATGGACATGGGAAGGCGATAGGCCAAAAGACCATTCTTTTTCCTTTTTTAAAAAGGGAATTTTCTGCCAAGTTTTCTCTGATTGATGACCCTCCTCTCTTTGACCCATAGCTTTTTCTTGCACCATAATAAAGCTTCCACCCAACCCATGATCAGACACGGATGATCAGACATGGAAAAGGAAACGAAAGAAGCTGAATCTTATGTCGACATCAATTATCATTCTAAAGATCGATGAGATGATAAATAGGCATGAAAGTGGTTGAGAAAGGAAGGTAGAGAGGTTGAAAGTCACAGAGAAAAGGGGGAGTGGTAGCTGTAGATGAAAGCAAAGAAAAGTAGAGTACTTTTTTTGCAACAGACATTAAAGAGAAAGAGAAAGAGAAAGGAAGAAAAGGAAGAAATAATTGAATGGAAAGAGGATGTAATGTATGGAAGAAATAAAGGCAGTTTTGTTAATCATATGTGTTTCTCCAGTTTCTCCTCAATTCTTCACCAAAATTACAGCTTACATGGCTATCATCCAAATCCCTTTTCACACTCATATTTTGGGATTAATTATTCCCACTTTATTCATTCAAACCCTTTTTTCTTATAGACCATTAAGCTTACTCAAGTACAAAATCAACACTTTTCTTTAATTCATATTGTCATCCATGCCCTTATTATTGATTTTTATAGCTTTCTTAATTTCCAATAATAATAGCAAACAACTCAACCTGAATGGTACAATATTTTATTCCCCTCTTGAAAAAACACGTGGGACTTTACAATATACCTATTTTGGGAGGCCAGCGTCTTAGCTTGTACACCTTTCAATGCCAGACTCTGGTACCACAGCTCAAGCTGAGCGATATTGTTCGCTTTGGCTTATTACAGCGCAAGCTAAGCTGAGCGATATTGTTCGCTTTGGCTTATTACAGCGCAAGCTAAGCTGAGCGATATTGTTCGCTTTGGCTTATTACAGCGCAAGCTAAGCTGAGCGATATTGTTCGCTTTGGCTTATTACAGCGCAAGCTAAGCTGAGCGATATTGTTCGCTTTGGCTTATTACAGCGCAAGCTAAGCTGAGCGATATTGTTCGCTTTGGCTTATTACAGCGCAAGCTAAGCTGAGCGATATTGTTCGCTTTGGCTTATTACAGCGCAAGCTAAGCTCACCATTATCGGATATTGTTCGCTTTGGCTTATTATGTATCACCTAGTCTGTTATTTCTTCCTTGGTTTTAAATGTTTAAAAATAAAAATAAATTGATTTCACCCAAAATCTCCCTCGACAATCAAAATAAATAAGGGAATGAGAGGGGTACATCCGTCATTGGGCTCTATAAGTCTATAACTGAAGTGTACGACAGATCGCAAACCACTGTCATCAAATTGTTCACATTCCGTGCGAGACGACGAAACGACTCTTCCTCTGCCCTTCCCCTTCCGTTCTTAAGCAATCATCACTTCACCTTCTTCTCTGCAATTTATCAAAACTTCATCCATGGAATGCGCCGATTGATTCTACATTTTTTTCTGTATGAATCCGTCGACATCCTTTAATTTGATCACAGCTATGTCCTCTTCTTCTTCTTCTTCTTCTTCTAACACGCCTACCGTTTCCATTTCCCTAACCTCCGATCCTCTGTTTTCTACTCTCCTCTCTTTCTTCGCTCTCACTCTCCTCTACTTCCCTCGCCTTCTATGGAGAATCCTGTTCTCTCCGATTTTCCTCCTCACCGGATTCCTCTTGCTCTCTCTCCTTCGCCTCGGTGCAACTCAGAGATCGTTTCTTCGCCAAACCAACGACAACAACTATCAAATTGAATACGAAGAATCTGCCGAGAAGGACGCCGCAGTACAATCGGAGAGTTCCACCGCCGTATCGGAGTCCGTAAGTGGAGGATCAAAATGTGCCGATTCTGTTTCGTGCGCGTGCTTCGAGGAATCTTTCGTACAGTGGAACGTGAGGGCGCCGTTGGAGGTTATTTACGAGGAGTACGAAGGGGAAGATCACGATAAGGAAGCATCGAACGAGAGCGATCCAGAACCTCGACAGGTACGCATCGGACTGGAGAGGTATCCATCGCTGTCGCTGTACTATCCGGAAACGGACTCCGACAGCTCGTCGGAGGACAATTTCCCAACGACTGGAGATTGGGACTCGCTTGACGATAACTTGTGTTTGATGTGGGATGAGGATGAAGACAGAGATGAACTCATCGAGATTGCGTTGGATAAGACGAACAAGAAGGCATCGGAATTTCTGCTGGAGGAGGACAATTTGATCGAGATCGAGATTGATATTTCTCCAACAAGAAAGTCCGATGAGTTTCCCCACGAAAAATGAGGCTTCCCTGGAGGTGAGGTTTAGGTTCAATTAACGTGCACTAATTAAGGATTAATTGCATGAATATCTGTGTGTTTGGAATCTGCATAGAGAGGGAAAACAAATTTTAAAATATATAATAATATACAAAGAAATTTGAGTATTCAATTATTTTGCCCACGAATTGGGCCGCCCATTATGGGCCTCGATCCATTATGGGCCTCTACTATTTTTATTAATTAGGAATAATATGCAGTAAGCCCATGAAGCCCAATGAGTTGAGTTTTTACATTACAGGCCCAACTAAACCCATTGGGCCCCACTATCTTCCCCAATATCCTTTTTTATTTTTATTTATTTATTTATTTTAGTTATCTTTTAGTTTACCTCATTTTTTGAGAGAAAAAGTAAAGCAAATGGAAGCAGATTAATTAAGAAAATGCAGTTTTGAGTTGAAGCCAAATTACTTAATGTTTAATTAGTGTATGATTAAAAATTCGGAAGCATTAGCTATCTGGATTAGGTGATGGAGTTGAAGAGGAGACTATCACGTGATGTTTATCATTTTTTTTTTATAATTAGTTGCTCCAGTTTGGTTTCAGATTTCAGATTCTTTCTTTCTCGCACGTGACTGCCATGCGCACATTTCCCCATCCCAACCATGTCTACCATGCAAACGGCTGTCTGGTATCTAATAATCACAATTATTAACATTAATATAAGATCAAATACTTACTAATATGTATCAAATATTAGATATATTATAAGATTTACCGATTGTATAGACTATGTAAACCATACATATCCTTTCATTTATGTCACAAACTAATGTCTACCTTATATTATTTTTTAAGAAACGTTATATATTAATATTAAATTTTAAAAAAATATCAATATTAATTAATTACATAAAAATAAAAAATAAAAATAAAAAGACCGAAAAGCAAGTTAATTGTTCAAAAAAGACGGAGGAAAAAAGAAGCAATTTAATAGGAGGCTTAGGTTAATAAAGACCCTACCTTTATTATCATTATTATTTTGACAAATGCCCTCCACTTAATTCAAAGCATATAAAATCTTTTATTTATTTATTTATATATAATTTTTGTTTTTTTTTAATAAAAAAAATGGCACTTTTAATTAAAAGAAACCTACAAAATTTTATTAGACGAAGATCTTGATAACGACATCCATAAAATCATATCAAACTTAAACGTTTCGTTTACTCCATTCATTTATGAAGAAGCTAAATGTAACATCACAATATAACATATATTTTTTAATAATATAAGAATATTATATATAACCTATGTCATTTTTATTATTCAAGACATAGATTTATAGTCTTGTCACGATAATAACATTAAATTCAATTATACGAGAAAAATTCAATAATTTCAATTCAACTAGAGTCAAATCAACTTTATTTAAGTTTTCAAAGTGGAAAATTAATTGAACTAAGCTGAAACTCTTTAGATTTAGATTTCGTTTTCTTGGGTTAGGTTTAGATTAGATGTTAATGTGGCTTTGACTAATCTTCTTATTTAAATACATCTGTATAATAGAATTTAAATTATTCCACAACAACATTATTATTTAGTTTTAAAAAACTTTATATTTTTTAATATTTATTTGTGGAGTTAAATAAACACTTATTTAAAGTAATTTGGGAAAATAAAGATTAAATACAAGTAATAAATAATTAAGCATAAAAAATGTGAAAATACAAGATAACCCCTTAAATAAAAGGAAAGATCCGATTAGAACTTTAAAGAAAAGGAGGGGTAAAAAAGACCAATCACGTAATTATGTCATTAATGTAAAAGAAATGAAAGGTCGCTATCTGATGTGCATTCAACGGCGACAGTGTGTGAGGATCACATTTGCTATCCATCTCCAAATCATCACATTTTATGTGGCAATTAAATTAACTCACTTTTTTTTTTTATTTTTTTATTTTATATTTAATTTCTTGAAGTTTCGAATAATCATTCTTAAAATATATATATTTTAAATTTAGAATGAAACGGCAATAAAAAATTTAAGATTATTAAATATTTAAAAAATTAAAAAAATGGGAGGGGTATTTGAGGAATTTGGGAGAGGGTAGAAGGGTAAAATGGAGAAAGTGGGGAAAAGGGAGTGAAATATGTGATGATGAGGTGAAGTGAGCCGCTTACACATATAATTGCCCATTGAAAAATGTAGGTTAATAATTTTCATTTATAATTTCTTTGACCTAAAAAAGTCATTTTTTTTAAAAAAAAAATTTATATGAAAATTATTAAAATTAAATGGGATATTAGGAGGTAGCCATGAGAAGTGAATAATTAAAAAAAAAAAAAAAAAAAAAAAAAAAANGACGTGTCAATAGTCCATTGGACGTGAGAAGAACGCGCAAAGAAATGGAGGGAGATTAGGGGAGGGGATAGTTGTGGTGTGCTTCTTCCTTTTTCTATAATACGCAATTAGTTGGGTTTCTCACTTTGGCTCTTCCCACTTCCCAATCGCTACAAAAGATCCCATTTTTGTTATTTTTTGTTCTTCTTTAACACACCTCCCCCGAGTCAACTCGTTCCTCTCTGTTTCTAAATCTCTGAATTTTTTACCCCTTTTTGTAGCTCTTCAAGTTTTTGTTCTATGGAGATTTCTGGGTTTCTTCTTGTTTTCTAAAGAACTAACTACATTTTCGATTTTGAAGAGGTTTCTGGGGGTTCCCTTTGAATTTCCTTATGGGGTTTTAGTTGTGAGGGGTTCGAGGGTATGAAATGAGTTCGAAGAGGAAGAAGGAATTGGGAGACTTGGACGAGTCCAAACGGGCTGGTTCGATCTTCCCAGATGAGGTTTTGGAGAGAGTTTTGAGTTTGGTTAAGTCCCACAAAGATAGAAGCTCTGTATCTTTGGTTTGTAAAGATTGGTTCAACGCGGAGCGATGGTCGCGAACCCATGTTTTTATCGGAAATTGCTACTCTGTTTCGCCGGAAATTGTAATCCGACGGTTCCCCAACATTCGGAGTGTGACGCTGAAAGGGAAACCCAGATTCTCGGATTTCAATTTGGTGCCTCCCAATTGGGGTGCTGATGTTCATTCATGGCTCCTTTCCTTCGCTTCAAAATACCCAATTCTTGAAGAGTTGAGGCTCAAGAGGATGACTGTTACTGACGAGAGCTTGGAATTTTTGGCTCGTTCCTTCCCAAATTTCAAAGCGCTTTCATTGATGAGCTGCGATGGTTTCAGCACCGATGGGCTCGCCGCCATTGCCACTCACTGCAAGTACGTCGTTTGTTCTTTCTTTTTTTCTTTCTAAAACTGTGATTCATTATTAGGATGAGATCTAATATTGATTTCTTTTACAGTTTTTGTTGTGGTTTTGATATTAAAAGCGATGTTTGGTTTGGTTTGGTTTGGTTTCTTTCAATTAGCTTTATATGGGGTTGCTGATGGACACCACTCGAACAGTATCATGTCGGAATCATATGCAAAAGTAGAGAACTTTATTGATTTACAGTAAATGGAAGTCATAATAAATACACAATTGTACTGCGTATAATTCCCTCATTGCTCCCCTCCTGATTGAAGTTTGATGAGAAATTTACTAACTTTTTCATTATCTGTTTCCTTTTTTCTTGGATGCGACATCTCACCTGCTTTTTTCTGCCAATAAGGTTGTTGCCATATCACATCCTTGCAACTTTGTCTCCATTATTGTCAAATATCATGTTCATCATTAATTAATTAGTTACTCATAATATTGGAGGATTAGTCATTGATCTTCAACCTACTGCCATGGCTGCTCTGATTCTGCCAGCTCCCCTAATCTTTTAGTCTTTAATGAAGCTTCAACTGGGGGGTTGGGCCTTTTTTCCTCAGGCTGTCTGTTTATAAATGCTATTGAATGGCATTTCGAGTGCATTATCGTCAATTCTAAAAGATGTTGACATAGATGTAGAAAACGACCATGTCAACAGGTTATCAGAAGTAGAAAACAATTGTGAGATCCCATGTCGGTTGGGGAGAAGAACGAAATACCCTTTATAAGGGTGTGGAAACCTCTCCCTAGCAAATGCATTTCAAAAGCTTTGAAGGGAAGCCCGAAAGAGGAAGCCCAAAGAGGGCAATATTTGCTAGTTGGGCCGTTACAACAATGAATGCGTCTTTCAATGTGTTCTTGAAAATGATGTTTAGCAAAACATTTCTTTCTTGGATGGGCGGTCTGTTTTCGCCTTTTCGATCTTGTTTCTTTTGTGTTTTATTGCATTCTGATGAGAAAAGCGAACCGACTGTAATTTGGTCACAGGAACTTGACGGACCTTGACATACTTGAGAATGATATCTATGACAAAAGTGGAAGTTGGCTGAGTTGCTTCCCAGATACCTTGAAATCAATGGAAGTACTCAACTTTGCAAGTTTGAACAGTGATGTCAGTTTCGAGGCGCTCGAGAAGCTAGTAAAAAGGTGCAAATCATTGAAGGTTTTGAAGGTTAATAGGAACATAAACTTGGAACAGTTGCAGAGGCTGCTTGTACATGCTCCTCAGTTAACGGAGTTAGGCACGGGTTCTTTTTCGCAAGAGATCACTCTTCGGCAGTACTATGATCTCGAACACGCCTTTAAAAATTGCAATAATCTGCATACTCTGTCTGGTTTATTGGAGTCGACGGTGTTGTATCTCCAAGTTCTTTTTCCTGCCTGTGCGAATTTAACTTTCTTGAATCTGAGCTATGCTACGCTACACGGTGGTGAACTTGCTGGACTTCTTTCGCACTGCCCCGTTCTTCGTCGCCTTTGGGTACGATTCATTCTCCCCTTCCTTTCTTTAGTTAAGTATCAATGAAATTGCAAGGATTGTGCAATGCAGGCACCTAGGAGAAGAGACATCTCCTTCCATGACTGTTTACAATGATTTTTATACTTGAACCTCAACAGGTCTTAGACACAGTTGAAGACAAGGGCCTGAAGGCTGTTGGACTAAGTTGCCCGTTGCTAGAGGAGCTCCGTGTATTTCCAGCCGATCCTTATGCTGACAATTTGGTTCACGGTGTAACCGAGTCGGGGTTTCTTGCTGTCTCGTATGGCTGCCGTAAACTCCATTACGTTCTCTACTTTTGTCGCCAGATGACGAATGAGGCTGTAGCCACCATTGTGCAGAACTGCCCAGATTTCACCCATTTTCGTCTCTGCATTATGAACCCTTGTCAACCAGACTATCTTACAAAGCAACCAATGGATGAGGCATTTGGTGCAGTCGTGAAAACTTGCTCTAAGCTACGTAGACTCGCTATTTCGGGCTTGCTAACGGACTTAACATTTGAATACATCGGGAAATATGCGACAAACTTGGAAACGCTCTCAGTGGCTTTTGCTGGAACCAGTGACTGGGGAATGCAGTGTGTTATGAGTGGTTGTCCAAAGCTGAGAAAACTAGAGATCAGAGACAGCCCATTTGGAAATGCAGCTTTGCTTTCTGGTTTAGAGAGGTACGAATCCATGAGATCGCTATGGATGTCAGCTTGCAAGGTGACGATGAACGGTTGTCGAGTTTTGGCAAAGCAGGTGCCAAGGCTGAACGTTGAGGTCATTAAGGCCGGTGGGAGTGATGAATGCGAGGCTGAAAGTGTTTACGTATACCGCTCTGTTGCAGGTCGAAGAAGAGACGCCCCGTCTTTCGTTCTCACCCTCTAATACTTGTAAGTCTTATGGAATGCAATGGAAATATGTGTTTTTAGTATTTGAATTTGATCATTCACTGTGGCTTTCTGATATTAAGCGCTCCATTGTTTATTGCAGAGGTGAATGTAGTCATAGCTGGGGCACCATATCCATGTCATGGAAAACAAAGAGAGAAAAGTTTCGAGACGGGTTTAAAATAAAGCTTTAAAGGTCGATCTCGAGCACCGACATGGCGAGGCAGAACTGCAGATGAGTTCTATCAAAGCACACCCAAAAGAAGTGTTGAAACCAGAAAAATGGGAACATGAAGGAACTGAAATGGATTGAAGGAGTGTAGTTCTGTTCTGTTCTGTTCTGTTCCCATGGAAGTGTCAAAATCCCAACTGGTTTCTGAGTAATGATTGAATTTCTCATTTTCCACTATTTTATTCCAATTTGTTGGATCGTTTCGACACCCTGTTTGCTCCGGCCCGTTACGTATTGTCGTTAGCCTCACGATTTTAAAACATGACTGTTAGAGAAAGATTTCTACCCCTCTTATAAGTAATACTTTGTTCTCTTCTCTAACCAATATGTAGTCTCACATGCCCGCTCCAAACTAGACTCACAATGATAAACTAAATCAATAAAAGCAAACCAGCGAGAATAATGACCCAAGTTACATTTTTTTTACATATATAGTCTTTCATTTCTTCAAAGCGTTCATACATTTGATAATCATTCATTTATTATAAACTATAATTTGGGCGTCGTATTGGTTTACATGTGGATCTACCCGTAGTTTACACGTGAGAGTATTGTAGGTAGATAAGATTGTATTGATGGATGTTGTTGAATGAGAAGAAAGAAAAGAAAAGGACAAAGATATGAACGTAAGAAACATAACAGAAATTGAGAGTTTCCAGAGATGGAGCAACGCCTAAGGCTTATCGTTTCAATTCAATGGCTTCATCCCATCCCTTCCAACCAACCACTACAAATTATTGGAATGGTTTTTAGTTCACAAGTCGAAATTATTTTATAAGGCGTCCAATATCGGTGGGGCTATGTCGCATCATGCATGTCCTCAACCAACCCAACTCAACTCAACCACTTTGAAGTTGATATTCATATTCATCTTTCTTTTTGGAACTGTACGTGGGAGTGAATTCAATTTCTTTTTACAACGATGAATATACGTTAATTCGAGCATAGTTTAGTGACTGAGACACAAATTACCAATTTGTAAGTGATACGTCGATAATTTAACCATCACTGAGTAATGAATGTTTAATTATTTCATATATAACAAATTTTAGCTTCATTTATTCCCAAAATGAATTCAACATTTAATTAAAAGTTCATTTTTGTGAATTATTAGATCAAATAAATATAATTCAAAATCTAATCATTATTTTTTTTTAACGTCTCATATATATAGTTTTAGTAAATTCTAATTTTCAAATTATAATGCAAAATTTATAATTTAATGCCTTTAATTTTTTTTTTATTTCTTTTCTATAAATATTAATTTTGTCGACGTGTCAACGGGTGGAAGGAGAAACTCTCTTAACTTTAACGAGCCTTCCACTTTCCTTTGTATTTAAGTAACTTTTATTCTCCCAATTTTGAACTTACCTTTTGATTTTTTTTTTATTATAAAAAATATAATTTAATGGATAAGGCTCTTATTATCGCGTTATTCTTGTACGTGGAAATCCGTCGTATGGAGCCAGATATGAAAATTCTCGTTTAAGAATTAATCTTACTTTTGGAAAAGAATATAATTTATTTAGTTACTATCGAGAACTTTTATTGGAATCTATTTTCAACCTAAATTATTATTATTATTTTTTTCTGTTTAAGATATTAAAAGAATTAATTTTAGAAGCAGAATTAGAAATTACTCAATGTCTTAGTCTTAGTGTTAATAAATATATATATTTTTATCAATTAAGATAAAATATTCTATTATTGACTAAAATATTTTTTGAAAAGACGTTTTGGATAAAAATCAATTGATTTAAAATAATCTATTTTGGGTTGAAAAATCAAAAGTAAATTTAGCGGAGGTGGCATTATTATCCGAGTCAATGCAGATGAAGATCATAGAAATACCCAAATTACCCACCGTTTCTGGTTTTAATTACATGAATGGCAATCCTAATCTCCAACCAGAATCACCGCGTACTCCATACCACGTATCAACATCACATGCTTTTTAACTTTTTTTCACTTTTCTTTACGACGTCGTTGCATCTTAAATACGACGTTATCCAAATTTTGATGAAAAGGAGAAAAATAAATAAAATAATGAATTAGCTGAGTCAGATAATATTCGCTTATGTAGTTTCGTGATTAATCCAGGTTGGATGGTCACTGGGGTCCACCGCCACCGACGGATTATCTTGTAAGCATTAAATTGTAAAGCCGTCCGATGTGTCACAGTTCTGTTCCAGCACATCCATCAACGGTGGATAGGGCCGCGAATACTTCAGCAAAAAGATTTAATTATTTTTCATTTCGAAAAAAGTTGCAATTTTCACTATAAATACGACGGCCTCCCCTTCTATACCTCTATCTTCTGCCTCTTCCTCTATATGCTTCCACTCTTTCATTGAGTCGTGTTCTTGTTCTTGTTCTTGTTGTTTTACGTCGTTTGATCTAATTTGTTCGTGAAAATGCCTGCGGTTGGTGGAATGCTCCCCGGGGACGGAAAAAAAGAGTACCCGGGAAATCTTACTCCCTTTGTAATGGTAACATGCATTGTTGCTGCAATGGGTGGCTTGATTTTCGGATACGATATTGGAATTTCAGGTATTTTTTTGTTTAAATTGAAAAAAATTGATTTTTGAAGATGGGTTTTTAATTTTGGGATTGTTGTTATAGGTGGTGTGACGTCGATGGACTCTTTTTTGGAGGAGTTTTTTCCGAAAGTGTACCGGAAAAAGAATCTTATGGCCACCAAAAACCAGTACTGTAAATACGACAGTCCAACGTTGACGATGTTCACCTCGTCCTTGTACTTGGCGGCACTGCTTGCATCAATAGTGGCGTCCACGGTGACACGTAAGTTCGGTCGGAGATTGTCGATGCTTTTCGGCGGCGTGTTGTTCTGCAGCGGTGCCATCATTAATGGCTTTGCTAAAGCCGTTTGGATGCTGATTCTTGGTCGGGTTTTACTCGGTTTTGGTATTGGATTTACCAACCAGGTACAGTAATAAACTTTTTACTTTTTGGGTATTTTGGGGATTATTAAAATTTGTGTTATCCGGTTTGCTTGGCTGGCTTTGGCTTCGAAGGAACTTGGACCTGACAACTGCTAGGAAAATGACAAATATGTCCTTTTATGATTCGAAATATGACCATAATATGAAAAAAAAAAAAAAAAAAAATCTGTTTTTTGTTGCTTCATTAAATCTCATTAATTATACTTTAATTTATTGTGTTACCCTTAATTAGCAATTAATAAAATACAGTTTTGTGGTTGTGTAATTACAGTCGGTGCCACTCTACCTTTCCGAAATGGCTCCGTACAGATTCAGAGGTGCTTTGAACATAGGCTTTCAATTGTCCATCACGGTCGGCATCCTCATAGCTAATGTTCTAAATTACTTCTTCGCAAAGATCAAGGGTGGTTGGGGATGGCGGTTGAGCTTGGGTGGGGCCATGGTCCCAGCCCTGATAATCACAATCGGCTCACTGGTTCTCCCCGACACTCCAAATTCAATGATCGAAAGAGGCCAACACGAGGAAGCCAAAAAGAAGCTTCAAAGAGTCCGCGGGGTGGAGGACGTGGAAGAGGAATTTCAAGATTTGGTTGCAGCCAGTCAAGCCTCGAAAACGGTCGAACACCCATGGACCAATTTGCTGCAGAGGAAATACAGACCCCATCTCACAATGGCCATTCTAATTCCGTTCTTCCAGCAGCTCACCGGCATCAATGTCATCATGTTCTACGCTCCTGTCTTGTTCAACACCATTGGATTCAAAACAAATGCGTCTTTAATGTCCGCTGTAATCACTGGCTCTGTTAACGTAGCCGCCACAATCGTTTCAATTTACGGCGTGGATAAATGGGGGAGGAGGTTCCTGTTCCTCGAGGGCGGAATTCAAATGTTGATATGTCAGGTAATAGAGATTTTAACGAATACCCAATTGGAAATTTTGATTATTTTGAGGTTTTCTTATATGGGTTTTGTTCTGTTTGATTCATAGGCTGTTGTAACGGCGGCAATTGCGGCGAAGTTCGGAGTGAGTGGAATTGCAGAGGATCTGCCGCAGTGGTATGCGATAGTGGTGGTGCTGTTCATATGCATTTATGTGGCAGGATTTGCTTGGTCGTGGGGGCCTCTGGGTTGGCTTGTTCCAAGTGAAATCTTCCCACTGGAAATTCGATCGGCTGCTCAGAGTATGAATGTGTCGGTGAACATGATCTTCACGTTTGCAGTAGCGCAGGTGTTCTTGATGATGCTCTGCCACCTGAAGTTCGGGCTGTTCATTTTCTTCGCGTTCTTCGTGTGTATCATGACGGTGTTCATCTACTTCTTCTTGCCGGAAACGAAGGGCATTCCGATCGAAGAAATGGGGAAGGTTTGGAAGACGCATTGGTATTGGTCCCGATTCGTGACGGATAGTGAGTATCATATTGGAGCATTGGAGATGGGGAAAGGGGGACAGGCGGACAGGAAGTGAATTAATTAATAGAACAGTGTGTTTAATTTGTTATAATTTTTGTGTCGGGAAAGGCGTGATAGTAATAGCTTATGTGTCTCATTGTATCGATACCCTCTATTCTACCAACATTAAAAACAAAGTTTCATTCCTTTTCCGATACCATGTTAGATGAATACGACTCTTATGATATTGTCCACTTGGACCATAAGCTCTCCTAACTTTGCTTTGAGCTCCGCAAAGGCCTCATACCAATATAGAGAATATTTTTTTTTGAATATAAACCCATGAAAATTCGGGACGCCGACCTTTTCATCCAACAAGAGTAAATGGAGAAATAATTAATGGTTAAAGTTTGAAATCGATGCACGCAAACAACACATTTCTTGTAATGGTGTAGAAACCTCTCTCTCACGGACGCATCTTGAAACGGTCACGCTCATGATTATTTATAACAAATGGAAGCAGAAAATATTGGCTCGGGCGGTTACAAAAATTCTCGTGAGACCTATAGGTTTGTGGTACTCATGTCACGTAAAAACTATTATTTATTTCTAAATATTTCAACGTTTCATCATTTTGATTCCAAAATACATGAAAATGATTAAAATTATGACTTGTTCGTAACATATACTATACATTTATTCTAAAGTATAAAGAGAACGGTCACAATAGTCTCTAAAGATAAAATTTAATACACATCAACACCATGTCATTACCCCGTTCTACATTATCATACTTTCCAATTAATATTCTCTTACGAAACACGTTTTATACACGTTATTCATTTCAAATTGCTTACTTTACAAAAATTAACAGCGACCGACATTAAAATTAATATTTTAAAATTTTTAATTAAATTTGTATTGGAAAATATTTTAATTAAAAATTATGAAAATTGATATTAAATATGGGCACGGGAATATTAAATAAAGGAGGATGTAAAGAAAATCCCCACAATCTCAGCTTTAATTAGTGTAAGGGAAAAGATATGCAGAAAAAAGAAGCCTTCTAAATTTTTAAACCCCTTTTCCCCAACCAACCAAAAAGGAAGAAGATGCTCATTAACTTCTTCACGGTGTTTCTATGAACAATATAATCGATAACTTTCATTTTTTTTTACGTAGAAAAGGTCTCGAGAATCATATTCTATCTCATTTGAAATCCGAGTTATATAAAATTTTATGTAATGATTATCGTTAGAAATGCAGATATATTCTCATTTTTATTATCGAAGGGAGCTGAATATGAAAATGATGTCTTTATTGATAGATTTAAACCTATCACTTTCTTTTACACGAGATATTAACTTTATTTTGTTTGAATGGATAACGAAAAACATTGGCATACGAACAACGTCATGAATATTAAATACATATTTTTGGATAAGCTCGGTTGCTAAGCTCTAGACTTTTCTTACGGACGAAGAAATTATTCCAAATAAACTCTTTTTATTGCGATTAAGGAGGGATTAGATTGAGATTAAAGGAGAAAACCATTGACACAAACCCATTGACCAATAAAGAGATTGGAGCAGTTGAGATTTGGGTTGATAAAATTGAAACGTCGAGTGCTCAACTTGAATGTGTTTGCAAGATCAAAACAAGTGTCTCCGCTTTCAACTCCATGCACTTGGTTGCATTGTAAGGCTGCCTCTGCCCCAACAGATTCACCTGCGTTGTAATAATAATTGATTAAACACTAATCTGTTTTGTTAGCGTTCTTAATCGTTTGATTAGATGTTTGTTCAATGAGTTAAGCAAACTCCAAAAAGAATAATTGAAATCTAATGTAATGGGCATTGCTTGATTTGCACGTAAAGGAGATACTCAACTCTTCCAACTAAAGGATTTTTTTTTCAAACACCCTACGTTAGTGAGCATCTAAAATCATTTGAAAAGTTCATCTAAACACGCACGAATACCTTTGTCTGAACAAGAGATTAGACTATAAAATTTGTGTTAGAAATAGTTAATAAATGTTGGTGAAGGAATAGTAATTCAATAATACTATGGTTTAAATGAAGAACGTACCAAAGGGAGCTCGACTTTCCACAAAGGTTGAGAAAATGAGAAGAGACAGAGCAAATAAGAGGGTAAGGTTGATGGCAATTGAAGTAGCCTTGGCCATAATTTACTTCACTTGGCTTACTCTCTTTTTGGTTAAGTAGAAAGCTTTGTTGTGGGTGTTGGATTTGATGGAAAATCTCAAGCTTTATAGCTGCAAATGCACATTAGGGAAACGTTGCCATCTAAGTTTCAGGCAAGTTGAGGCCGGCCATTGTGTAGGCGGATGGTACAAGACACATGAAAACTATGAGGTTTGCAGCCCGGATGAGCAGCCTAAATGATTATTTTTCCAATGACTTTAGAAGAATATACTTCAGACTATATGCTCTTAGGTTAGCGACACTATAATTAAGAAGATCCTACAACGAAAGAGTCAAAATCAGTCACTGAACTAAGTCATTAATCATTGGAAGATAGTTATGAACCAAATCATTTATCTTATGAAAATTGATAGCAGATTTTAGACATTTTGACCCACGCGTATATTAACGAGAGGTTTCTACACCTTTATAAGGAATGTTTCGTACTCCTCTCCAACTGATGTAGGATCACACAATCCACCTCCTTGGAGGCCTAGCACCCTCGCTCGGACACCGTCTGATGTCTGGCTATGATACCAGACACTTTAAAAATTGTAAAACTGACGATGATACGTGAATGACAGAAACAGACAATATCTACTAGCAAATATCTACTAGCAGTGGACTTGGAACCGAAGCTAATTCTATCACTAATCTGTCCTCTTCCAGAGCTAAAGATAGAGCCATATGAAATGAAATGAATTACTTTGATACATTGCATTACATTCCTCTGTGGCCATTTTATCAGCCAGAGAGAAATCAATGAACGATATTTATCTATATCTACATATAAAAGTGTAATCCCATTGGGTGTCTCAAATTACACAAGACTTCTCCTCAGGGGGTTTTCTTTCAATGAAAATAAAAATATGTTCACCTAAACAACATTTTCGACAATATACGAAGAAAAGATTACACAACCTTTTTTAAGGGTAGAATTGATACTCGAATCACAGTTCATTTCGAAATTCCTTTCAAATTACAGAACCATTGCCGGAAAACTGAAACCAAACCTATACAGAGTCTACCCCTTCAACTTGCTGCTTTGCCAGATATCTTTCCCGCCGTTCTTTCTGGGAAAAAAAAAACACAAAATGGAAGTACATGAAGAGTGCGACTCATTAGACTCAAAGTTTTAGAAGATTCGCATGAGAAGGATAAATAAAAGAACACAACTCACCCATTCATCTATCACGAGCCCTTCTCCGATGATTTTTGGGCCTGCTTCTTCTGGTGGTTTCTTGCGTGCCTCAAGTGCAGCATCGGCTTCGGCTAATTGTCGCTTCAATTTTTCTAAGGCCTTAAAGAGAATAACAAAAGGAGGGGGTTGCGCGTTAGGCGTCTAATTCACAGGATTTCAAACTAAACTACTACGTTTTAACCTTATGATAATTCAATTTTTGGTTTATAAGTTCAGATTAAAAATATTCTTTCCATAATTCAATTTTTGGTTTATAAGTTCAGATTAAAAATATTCTTTCCAAAATCTCTCTCATTCTAAACAAGAAAAAAAAAAAAAAAAAAAAAAGAGTAGAATGCTTTTCAATATTTCAAATCAATTAATTTAAAATCATTTCTCATACTTCTTGATTCTATTTGGAGGAATAGTGAAATTCTGATTATTGATGAATAAACTTACTGCATTAGGACGTTCTGGATCCAGGAAAACAACCCGCAATATCTGTTCTATAGCAACTTGGTCCTTCTGCTCATCAAACTAGATCAAGAGGCAAAAATAATAAGGTTTTATCAGTACTCATTTTACCTGCTTTTTTTAGCCCAACATGAAAAGGCAATAAACTCGAGATAAATGGTATGTTAAAAGGCCATCTTAAAACAAGCAACGAGTGAACGAAGGGGCATTCATAAGTTGGAAGTTGTTTAAAAGAATTAGGAGCAAGACCCTCTTTTTTCTTGTAAATAAAATAGACCCGGGGGGAAGCCACAAATTGGGGTTACAGATAAGGCCCAGTTTATTATAAGGTCACTTAAACTAATCTGTAAAAGTAGGGAAGAAGGATTCACACCATCCAAGAGAAGACTAACATTTTTTTAATGAGAAACATAGAGAAGTCTAAATTCTTTTTGATTGAGAACACAAAGAGAAGACCAAAATTTTTAACTAATAGTCCCAACCAGAAAAGGAATTAATGAACTATTCGCTACAAGCTCTAACCAGAAAGAAAAAATATATATAGATATATTTGTCAGAACTCTTTACAAACAAAACTAAAGCATGCAATAGAATGCCAGCGACTGTATGTGATGAATATATCAATAAGGAGGCCATACAACAAAAGTTTCCCTATCATCAAGTGATCAACCAAAATTTTTGGAAACTCATGCAGAATCTATACTTGTTCATTGTGGCCACTAATTAACTGAAACGACATCTAGTCCTGGCCCACTGATAAACAACATAGTCCTCTAGTTTTGACAGATATCAACTAAAAAATTCATTAAGATATTGATAAAGCCATTTCCTCTCTAAAGTGAAACAACACTTGTAGCATTAAAACTAAGATCAACTTATTGAACAAAAGATTCATCAAAACGTAAATAACTGGAAATACCAAGCAAAGGAAAAGGTAAGACGCACCAGCTCAGGCACATAATCCATTCGTCCTTTCACCTTCAAGCTCATAATTTTAAACTTAACCCTGTTGTTCTTTTGATCCATTGGCTTCTCGTTATTTTCAGGAACCTCAACAAACTTGAAAACTAGAAGATCCATCCAACATCGACAGCAATTAGAAAATGAATGTTTATAAGAAACATAAAATTATGCCAATTTCAAGAAGAATAAAATTAGGAACCAAGTAAACTTAATAATCATAGCTGTTATATATCAACCTAGGAACAGAGACAAAATGGATATGAAATCCAGGAAAATAGTTTACCAGTGGCTATGATGCTCTCTCCAGGGGCAAGAATGGCACCAGGAGGACGCATGAAGCAGCTTTTTGGTGCAGTCGTTTGGAACTATATGAGAGTTAAAACACAATGAATCAACAATCACTATAAGCCGGATTTTACAGACAATATTAGGAAGAGAGCTATTTTGGAAATTATAACTATTACTACTAGCATACGAACCCACTGTCCACTGATCAACCAAATTGTAAAATACAAGACCTGTATGGTTGAAATATGGATACTAAAATGCAAAGTTAAATGCCTAAAATAGGAATTTAGGACGTTCTTTACCTTGAAAGCAACAAAAGATTTGCTCGTGTTTTTTATTCCAATAGCACTCCTGGCCTGCTTGCCAGGTTCATCTTCAAAGATACAAAGGTGAATCAATTAAAACTAAAATCAACCAGAAAATAGATTCAATTAGAGAATTCAAACGACTTAAAACCGAAATGCAGCAGATAGTTAATTGTCGACAACAGATCGAGATCATACGAACTAGACCGAGAATAAGCAGAAAAAATCCAACAAAAATCAATAAAACGAATGAAAGAACTCACAAGGAAAGAAAAGTTTATTCGATGGATCGAGCTTGAGCCGGCGCCGCGTCGGGAGCAGCGACCTAGCAACGGAGGAGACAGAGGCGGAGGTGTGAGGATTCGTCCCCTCCATGGGTGGATGAGGCTGATGAGAGGTACGAGACGAGGTAGTAGTGCCACTGGCGGAATGCCTAAACGTTTGCTTCAAAAAACCCCAGACCTTTCCATCGGACGTTGACTTTTGATCATCAATAGCCATCAGTGAGCTCAAATCAGAGCATCGGACGGTGAAAAACTCGTCGGTGGCCTTGGAAAATTCACGGCACGCAGGAGCACGGCAGTTTATGGTGGCCGTTAAGAGGAGGAGGGGTCAATTTTTAGCTTCGTTTTCGATGGAAGCGGAAGGTGAGCTGGAGAGAGAGAGAGAGAGAGAGCGGAACTGGAGAAGAAATAAATTGAAGTAAAGAAGAAGAGTTGAGGTCCGGAAGGGCCGTTTTAGCATTTTATTGAATGTTGTTGTCCTTGCGTACATGATTAGCGGGGAAAATGATCGATCCACGCGCTAAAACCCACATTTTTTTTTTTTTTTCTAAATATAAATAAAATAAAATAAAAAAGATAAAATCAATTCAAATTTAATTCGTTCCTTCTTTTTCTCTTTTGGTAGTAAACATTATTAGCATATGAGATCTAAAATTTGAATCTTTATAGTACATTTGTAATAAAAAAATTTAATATTAGTTTTTTTTTATATAAATATTATAATTTATTCATGCTATAAAGAAAAACAAAACATAATAATAATATGTCGAATTAAACATATTTCAACTAATTTTGACTGTGTCACCTAACTAAATTTCTTAAGATTTTGAGCAGCATTAAATTAATGGTTGTGACATTTAGTGGAGGATTTCGACCATATCTCATTGGTCTTAAATTCAAATTTAAAATACTTTTCAAAAGGCAAAATATAATAACCATTCATATAAGGTGGTGCCTGATGCTGACTTTGAAGCTTTCATCAATTCAAATTCTCATTCTGTTCCCTCATATTCCACTTCCGGATATATTCTTTAATTATTTATTTCTAAAATTAATCCAAGAAAAAAAAAACTATTGTATTTAAATCCTCTAAATATGATCATAAATATTTGAAAATAGTTCATTTTTTTCGAAGAATTAGGATAAATTCAATGTATTATAGCTTTGATTTGATAATCTATATGCTTTAGATAATATTAAATAATTAATTAATTGATGAGTTAAGGTAAGTTTAATTATATGGCATCGTCAAAGGAACAAGGGGACATGTAAATTGTAATAAAATTTCAATCAAATGCTGAATTTAATAGCAAGCGTGGAAGACTATACTATTAAAAGTCAACATTATTAGACAAAAGTTCCATTGAAAAACATTATTTAGGGAAGACGAGGTCAATAAGTCCACGTCGTCCACTAAAAGGTTATTTGGCGTTTTTCACAGGAAAAGGGATAGGGGATTCTGGTTTTTCCAACCCACTCGTGGTTCTGGTTGCAGCAGATCGGTTCTTTTATATATTATTGTAATTATTTTTCATTTTTGGGATTAAATTCAAAATTTATGGGATTTTATTTTTGCTTGGTGTATACGAAATCCAGAGCAACTTAAATGGGCCTAGTTGGGCCTTTTCTTCAGCCCATTGGGAGTCAGCTCAATATCCGGATTCCCGCCATGGCTGTACTTCACTCTGTCTCGTTTCGCCACTGATCGATGGACTCGTTATTCTCACTGTCTCTCTGCAACTCCACGCAGCCGGTGCTGCAACATAAGGTCTCTTCTCTCCGTCCTTGTGGTTTTGTTTAATTTTTTCTTTTGGAGAATTTTGTGTGGGTGCCTGATGCTTTGCTTAAATTCTTTCTTATTGTGTTGTATTGATCTCCTGTCTGCCATTGACGATGCAGATTACGACGTATCGGAGAGAGCTTGAAGCAGATGTAGATGTGGTGCAGAGAGCTTTTCGTATATTAGCTGACGTAATTGCTCTGTCCTCTTTCTCTTTTTATTTTGTTTTTGTTTTCAGTTTGGGTGCTGTAATGTAATAAGTCGTTGTGAAGTCAGCTATAGATTACAATCTTACATCCTAAATCTTAACAAGACTGTACTACGGTTGTGTGATGATTGATGAATGTAATCACAACGCAAGATTTCTAATATGAGTATTTTTGAGAAGATGCTTAGGATCAATCTATTCAATCTGCTTAAGGTTTTAGAGAATATATATTTTGATAATTGGCAGGAATAATCGTCATTCATTTCTATTAACGGAGAAGTCAAGTTCTGCAAATGAACTTGCATTTGACAGGAAGTTGACAGGGGAGCGAATTTTGCATTTGCATTCGGAAGTAAGCCAGCCACATATTGTGTGGGGATTACTAATTGTGTTTGGCTTTAGTGTCTTTGGTTTTCTAATATGAGTGTCGTCATTGCCATTAAAATCTCATATACTATCTTTCGTCAAGAAAATTCTTCACTGCTAATGTGATTTTTGGTTATGAAGATGCTATTTTATTTGAAATGGAAGGATTTGAAGTTTCCCTTTCGTACTATTTCATCCAGTTGTGGAGTTATCTAATATGTGCTTTGCATTTTACAGCGTTTTCTAAGCTCTCAATTTAGAGTTACATGTTATTCTATCAAATTAATTCCAATGCAGGTGTTGAATCCAATTGATTGTCACGAGGATTTCTTAGAGGAAATGATGTCCTATATGTGGTATGTCATCTAATCAGGCTGCTTCATTGTACTTGTGTTATATTTATGTTGACAAGTAGGAGCTCCCAGAAAATTTATTCTGAATTTGGACACCTCCTGCTCTATTTTCCAACTCTTCGAAAAATTGCAGGTAGGTTTGGCTCTTGTGGTTGAAGGAGAGATTGTATTAGGTGTCATGGGATGTCCTAACTGCGTCGGTGATTTGTCAGGAAACTAAAACACTGAAGATCTTGAACGTGGAGGAGTCTGGTCCAGATTAGGAGCCAGAATGTTTGCTCATGCTGGGTTCGGAACATGGACAAGGAGATCATCAGATATGCAAAGCCCAAGCAAACTTTTCCACAATTGGACTAGATGCTTTGTTGACGAGTACCGTCGCCTTGTGCATGAAGTAGGTACGCTTCTGTATCCCAGTTAGTCAAACGGACGAATTCCTTCCTCTATCAACGGTTGAGGATTGTTGGGAGTGTCTTACCTTGACTAATTAAGGAGATGATCATGGATTTATAAATAAGGAATATATCTCTATCGATACGAGGCTTTTGGAGAAGTCAAAAGCAAAGCCACGAGAGCTAATGCTCAACGTGGACAATATCAAAGGTCCGTAGTTCCTAACATCAACCTCATTTCAGGCAACAACTAATGTCGATCAAGTTGGGGATGGTCAAATTCCTTTTCTCTGAACATGCTGTGGAAGATTATTGCTACCCACATAATATATGCGTCCTTTGCCTTTCCTAACAAGATTCTTCTACTATACCGAGAAACTTATATGTAAGATTCCCCTTCACTATTCCTCAAACATGGCTATTGAATGGCATGACTTCATTAATGCGTGGAAACAAATGGGGAAATTCCAAATGCATACGAGTTGCTATTTTTATCAAATTCCTGTTTTTGTTTCCCTGGCAGTTAAATATTCAGTGGGTGGAGTTGAACTAACACAATAACCTTTTGTGTAGTGCTGCTTGTTCAACTTTCTGTAGATGCAGAGTCAAACCGTGAAAATTGTAGATTGACATTTGGAGATCAACCGCGGAAAGGTCCTGGGGGAAGATAATTACGGTAATGTACTGAGCTTATCCTCAATAATGTCAATGGTTGACCAATTAAACCACTATATAATTTCAATCACTTGGATTCAATTATTAGGCTACCTCTGCCTTGGATTTTTATTGCGACATAGGTATGACATTATTGTGCACAAAACGAAGTTACAAACTCTAGCCAAAATGTCAATAGGGCTATAAACTTAGGCTCCAATCTAGTTATTGATTTAGCGCTGGAAAACCTTTTCGGTCTACGCCAATCCACTTTCAAGGTTCCTATCCTGTATTATTCAGAAAAAAAGAAAAAAAGAAGAAAAACTTATCCTGTAAAATCTGGCCGCCCGGACTTGTATATTCCAATGAAGACAATTCTCGCGTCTTAACGTTCCTGCACAAATGGAAGATATTTGGAAATTGCCCCACTATCCATGGGAGTTCTGGCTGTGGCAATTTTTCGTAGTGCCTTTTGTCTCCTGTCCTCTAGATCAAATAATAGACGTGACTAGTTTAGGAGCGGATTAAAATTAAGTTTGATTTTTCTGTTGGATGAAAGTTACACCTCGACTAATATAGGAATGATCATGAGTTTATAATCAAACAATACTATCTCTATTGGTATGAAGCCTTTTGGAGAAGTCCAAAACAAAGCCACGATAGTTTATGCTCAAAGTGACAATACCATACAATTATGGAGAGTCGTGTTCATCTAACATTTTCAATTTTATCAGGTTGAAATGACCCATCCGAAATAAAAGATCCTCCAGGCTTTGGATATCAGTCTAATAATATTTAGAGTGCCCTGAATCTATTAGGTAATTTAAAGAAAGAAACATAGTATGGTGTTGTGGTCCTAATTCTAAACTATGGAATTCTGCTGAGCAAATATGGAGACAAAGAAACACACCCACTCACCCACCCACAACTCAATGTTTGTTGAAAGATTAAAGTTCTGAAGAAACTAACAATCAATCATTTGTTTTTCTTAATCTTCCAATTGTCCAAGAATTGCCCTCCGTTCAACGTAAACACTTCTGCAGTTATTTTGAGAAAGCAATGCCCAAAGAACACCGGAGACAAGTAATAACCTTAAAGTTAAATTATAAATTTACTTTATGTGATTTGAGAAGAGTTATAATTCTTGTCTTTGTGGAGGTTTTATCAAACCTATAAAGATTAAATTAATAACTTCTAACATTTTAAATTATAGGATTAAATTTTAACCTTCTGTCTAAATTTATTATTTAACCAAAATCTAATTGGCTTGAAGACAATACCATGACCCATCTTTATTAGCATTCCAAGGATCCCGTTCTTCCTTTTTTGGAAAAATGAATGTGAACTTTTCCGTATCTGGCATGATGGACAAAAGTTTGCTACCACGAGAATAATGGCCCTCTAAAAAACTGATCCCTAGGACTTTGGATTGGGTTCATTTCCTTTTACCGTCGATCACATGGGTGTTCAAGTTAGGTTCTGTGTAATTTGGCCACTATAAATATATACTTTTATTAGTAGACATTAATTTCTATGAAGTCTTTAACAAATATTTAGCCGCTTTAAAGTTCCTATGTTTGATGAAGTGTGAATTCAGTATACTTTATTGAAATTATATCACCAAATCTTTGGAGTCTAAAAGTTTCTCCAAGCTTGCATGTTCATAATCATAAAGAATCCATTAAATTTTATGAACCTATTAGTTAAACCGTCTTTGTTGGTAACTTTTCAAGCAATGTTCATAAACTTCTTATATGCTTGGTTTCATTTTCTAGTGCATTTGGTTGCAGTATATTTAAAAGTAATTTTTATGTGAAGTAGATATCAATCATTTTTTGAAAAATTAGCTTTGAAGGGTTTTTTAAAAGATGATTTAGAATCGATGTTTTAAATGTGATTGTTATTGGTTACTAAAGTTAAGGCTAATCACACTCTTAAGGGGTTTAAAATAATCATTTTGAATTTGAACTCTTCTATTTTCAAATGTCTTGGCCTGAAAAGAAAAGAAAACGTTCCTGATAAAATGTTGTTGGGTCCCTAACATATTATTTGACCCTCCTGATCTGAGATTAAGATGGGTGAGAGAAATTTGTTGTCTTTTGGCATATATTCACTTTTTCCATGGTAGAAGTGACCATTAGGCATTATAAAAACATCAAATTTAGAAGTAGAATTGGTGGGCAGCTGGCTCCAACCATTGTTCATCTATCTAACTGAAACGTGTCCAAGCTTGGTTGATTATATATGAAGTCGATTGACTTTGCTTAAACCAAATTCTCAAATTAATAATTTTAAAATGTTGTCGTACTTTATTTAGTATTCTATTACTCAGATAATTAGTATTTTAACTGTGTGTTGATTCTGAAGAACAGGATTTCAAGGGATTAGAGTTAACTAGTCATTTATGTTTTCCAAATAGAAAGTTCAAATGATTAAAATTTTTTAGTAGGATATCTGTTTTCTTTCTATTTCTCTAATTACATTTATAATCAATCATGTTTATAATTTTATTTTCCCAGAAGGATATATTTGAATTTCATAAGTTCTAACGTTTAACATTGAAATAATATTTTACTTATTTTATGTGCTTCAAATGTTAGTACTAAAATATACCATGAAAAATAATCATATTCACTCTTAAGCTTATGCCTGGATTAATCTCTGTTGTTTTCTATGACATATTTTCATTAATTTATGAAATACAGAGTTGAATGGGAAAAGGATGAGCATGGTTACAGATTTCAAAGAAATAGATGTGAATTGAAAAGCTTCAGCGGAAATACGAGCCTCCTTTCGTGTCGATACTGGACCGACAAACGGCTGCCAAGAAGACACGCGTAAGTTTTTGAAAATCATATGATTGATTAAACTAATGCAATTTATTGTGTAATAATTGGGCATTAAAGGCTACTACATGGAGCTCCGTACATATATCTTGTGTGAATGCATGCGAAATTCCTCTTTCTTGGACAAAACTACCCTCACAAGTCCTTGCTCCTAAAAGAATACTAACATATCAAAAAGCCCTTTAAGAGTCGACATAAAAAGGATAATCATGTCTTTTTGCTTTATTGTTTCATTTTTTTGGAGTCAATAGAAAAATGTTGACTAGTTGGACCAGCCAATGAGAGGAAGCCATGCACGTAGGAAGGAGAAAAAAAAGGCCTGGGAGGGTGGCGCCATGGGATCTATGAAGAAAATGGGCCACGTGGCTTCACCACGTCATTGACAACAGAAGACGTTAATCCATAATATGGTATGATTTACTTAATTTTCATCATTAAATGCAATTTAGAAATTAATTTAGTGGCAATTGGAGGTATTTATGGAGGTATTTGCAATCTATTTCAGTAATTTCCACTCAACACGTCAGCATTTTTAAGCCAAAGTAATAAACAGTGGACGGCACCCAACCCATTTGACTTCCTCCATTCTTCTTCCCTCTCCCTCTCTATTTATACAGCTTCTTCCAATTACTGTCCTTGCATAATATGATTAATCCATTTTTCTTCTCAAATTTCCTTATAACTTAATTCTCATTTACAGTATTTCTTCTTCAAAAGGACCATCAAAATCTGCAAAAAGCACGATGGGAAGAACTCCATGCTGCGAAAAAGATGGTCTCAAGAAAGGCCCATGGACTCCGGAAGAAGATCAGAAACTCATTGATTATATTCAGAAACATGGCTATGGAAATTGGAGAACCCTCCCCAAAAATGCTGGTACTTTCAAAATCTCCCAAAAACTGAATCTTATTTTCATATTCTTAATGTCCGTCGGCCGTGGTTTCAGGTTTACAACGATGTGGAAAGAGCTGTCGTCTTCGATGGACAAATTATCTAAGGCCAGATATCAAGCGAGGAAGATTTTCATTTGAGGAAGAAGAGACTATTATTCAGCTGCATTCCATTTTGGGCAACAAGTAATTGAGTCCCACAAAGCTATGATTACTGTCTCTACACTTTTGTGTGGGTTGGTTTCTTATGTTTGGTTTTTAACTGTTTTTTGAAGGTGGTCTGCAATTGCTGCTCGATTACCGGGAAGAACGGACAATGAAGTAAAGAACTATTGGAATACCCACATCAGAAAAAGACTCCTCCGAATGGGAATCGACCCAGCAACCCACAGTCCAAGGCTTGATCTTCTCGATTTATCTTCAATTTTGGGTTCATCCTTTTACAATCCCAATTCCCAAATGAACAGCTTCTCAAGGTTGATTGGGATTCACAACTCAATTAACCCTGAACTTCTTAGATTGGCCAGCTCTTTCATGTCGTCTAATAATGTCTCTCAATGTCAAAGTCCAAATTTTCTGCTGCAAAACGTTGAAAATCATGAACAATCCCACATGGTCTCTCAGTTACAGTTACTTCCCCATCCCCACCACCAAATTGACCAGTCTGCTGCAACTCTTCCGCCGCTGCATGAAGTTTCCACCTGCTGCAGTCCGTCCACCGCCACTTCTTGCGGCGGTGAAACCCAATATTTGGAGCCCGATTATTATTCCTCCGGCCACCAATTATTACTACCATCGAATTTCTCTGACTCTTACTCGCAATATTGCCCACACCCAAATGAAGATTCCTCAAATAATAATGTGAACGGCTTTAATTATCCGTCTTCAGAGTATGTTCACTTTCCAAGTTTCGATGTTTATGGCTCAATTGAAGAGCCCCTTCAACAAATTATGGACCCTTCGCCGGAAACTTCCACTCTGAATTCGAGTCCGACGCCGTTGAATTCAAATTCTACGTATTTCAGTTCTGGCAATGGCAATGGGACTGATCAGGATGAGAGAGAAAGTTATTGCAGCTATAATTTGAAGTTTGAAATCCCCGATTTGTTGGATGTAAATCCCTTCGTGTAACGAAACGCAGCAAATAGCTTATGATATAGAGCAGTTTCCAGAATGATTCCTTGTAAAATTTTCCAAATAATTTTAATTATAAGGCTAAATGTCAATTTAGTCCCAATGTTTTGTTTTATTATTAGACTAAATTTTAAAAAGTTTAAAATATTAGAGATTAGCGTATAATTAATTATGATTATCCATTTTCATAATCATAAGCGCAAATCTTAGCTTACCCTTTCCCTAGTCTTGCATGTCAAACTATGAATGGCAAGGTTTTATCATTTTTTATAAAGTATGATTAAGAATTAACATGTTTAATATTTAATTAAGCTCTCCCTTTCTTTATTTAGTATCTAAGTTATTTATTAAATCCAAGCAAATCTTCTTAATAGATTGTATGTCATGTTAATCCATTAATTATATCAACACTTTTAATAACTCGAGGGATTACTTTAATAGAAGTGTAAGGATCGTAAATAATTACTTTATATAAGGATCATAAATAATTTTTTAATGACTCGAGGGATTATATTAAAGAAATAATTAGAGGATTCCGGTGTCCTGTTGCCTCCCGACAGCGGGTCTAACCTTCGGGCAAGAGAACCGGAGGAGGCCGCCACAGGGGGTCGTCGGGACAGCTGTCCAGTCCAGCTGGATTGACGAACAGTGTGTTTTAATGATAAGATAAAACGTATTAATATTTTATTAATTTTAGTTTGACACGGTTGAAACACGTGGTAGCTTTTTTAGGAATGGGGACCATAGAAATTTTAATTTGAAAATTTTAATACATTTAAAAATAAATAAAAGGTTGGAAAGGGTTGCTTTTATTAAAAATAGTGGCAAGGTTCTTGTGTTAGGTTTTGTTTCTTTTTAATCTTGAAGATAAGTATTTATACGAGAATTTTTAGAATTTTAGAATTTCTTGCGTTAAAAAGATGAATTTAAATATTTAAAATAATAGAAAAGTTTAAATTCAAAGTTCGACGTGTCCAGTTAAACTATGTAAAGATTGAGATCTCTAATAATATTAAGCGTGTATATATAAATGGAGTTCATTTTTGACGACATTTCAGCCGACTACTGACCCTAAAGAAAGTTGAAGAGTCCCTCTCTTGTGGCCGCCCAAAGAAAAAACACAACTTCTATGAGTAATTTGAAACGAACAAGTAAAGGGCTTAAAGTGGGTTTGTGTCTCTTGGCGCGCCGCAGTTTTGGCTTTCTTTTTCCAGTCACAAACGACAATGGCCACACCAGACACATTACCGATGGCTGATCAAATTAGTGTCGGATTCAGAAGCATAAAACAGGTGGTTATTGCATTTTAATATGAAGGTGTGGGCTAAAAGTTGGCAAAAACAAAATGTCGGCTTTGTGGGGCTTCCATTTAACTTGCCTTTTCATCATTATGAATGAAGAAAATGTGTATTGAGAACGATGGGACGTGCCACATGCTATGTAACAAAATGCTAATTATTCTAGATTTTTTTCCAATGTTATGGTTGTGTCGCGTGCATCGTATTTTGTCTGTACTTAAACATCATTTTGTTTGATTGAACTGGTAGATAGAATGAAAAATCTAAAAGTTATTCTACCATTTCAAATATAACCCAAACAAAATTCTTAATTTTTTTTTTTTAGATTCTCAGTCATAAATTTCTTCATACGAGAATTGTGAAAACATGAATGAAAATCTATATTAAATTATCTCTTAAAACTCCATGGGCTTTCTTCTTCAAGCTTGAAATGGACCGCCTAAAGCCCATGAGAGTAAAACGTAAGTTGGGCCTCATGGATGGCCCAATTAAGGTCGGCAACGACGGTACGGCCCATTTCTCTTTCTTCCTTCACCTCTTGTATCGATTGGGTGAATCAGCTTCCTGAAAAACCCAGGAATTCGAATCGCAGTTTGGTGATGCTCAAAGTTAAGGAGAGTGCCCAAGGTAGAATCCTTCAAGAAAATGCTGGTAGGAATCTTTCACCACCTGCGCATGATTTCTGGATCCATTCCTCATCAGGTTTTCGATCACCATGTCGAGGTCATCAACCTTTTGATCTTATAGTTTAATTTCTTCGTATTTTAATATGTATATTTTCCTCCACGCTCTCATGTTTGTGTATGAGCTTTCTGCACTGAATCCTTTCGACTCTCTTTGGATTTTCGAACCTTCCGAGTTTGTGTTAACGAATCATAAGTTCAGGCATGAACTGATGAATCTTGCAATTCTTGGCATACCGGAGCAGTTAGCATCTCCTTATTTAATTTTTTTACTTGTATAATTTATTGTTGATGATTGGGAGGTTAGAGTGTGCAAGTGCTCGAGAAGCACTTTGCATAGTTATCGATCAAAATTCATTAACCTTGCTGCTAAACAAAGTTTAATGCTAGCAGATATTTGATGCTGGGGAATATAAAGAAGACAGCACGTTCGCTTATTACAAGCCAAAGACTGAGCCATGTAGAAGCAAGGAAGAGCGGGACGATTGTTGCTGCAGGACCTCTCTTTCATACTAAATTGCTCTCTCGCTATGGTTTTTTATCCAGAGGACATACTTCCTTCCCTTTACATTGCACTAGGAGAAGTTTTTACCCCAAAGGTTTTGGTGTCTTCACAGCAAGAAACATTGTTAAGCATCATGCCCAATTTGTTCGGAAAAGGTTTTCCTACAAATTTTCTTCTGATAGCCGTACTTTTCCCCCCATAAACAAAGCTGCTCAAGCCTTTATCTTGGCCATTTCTCGTTCTTACCTGATACTTCCTGGTATATTTGCTTTCACATGTGGTGAGCTAGCACGTGCCCAAAGAACTGTCTCAAACGCAGGCTATTATCCATCTCATGATTCTTTCGTTGTCCATGCACAAGATGGACACGCCTTCGTGGTTTTACTACTGCATTCTACATTAGAAGTTATGATATTGTTACTTAGAGCACTTTATCTGGCAATCTTGTTCACACCTTGCATAATGATGGCACCATTTGTGGATACCTTTGGACATAGCTTCAGGAGTCTCTGGCTTCGGGTTGTTCACCGCTCCCTGGAAAAAGGTGGTCCGGCATTCATTAAGTGGGGTCAGTGGGCAGCAACAAGGCCAGATCTCTTCCCTAGAGATTTATGCGCCGAGTTATCAGAGCTTCAAACTAAGGCCCCTGAGCATAGCTTTGCCTACACGAAAAATACTATTGAACGGGCATTTGGTAGAAAGCTTAATGATATATTTGAGAAATTTGAAGAGAAACCTGTAGCATCTGGAAGTATTGCTCAAGTATACCGAGCTTATTTGAAATTTAGTTACCCTGGTCAACAAGTAAAGCCAATGTTAGTCGCTATTAAAGTTAGACATCCTGGTGTGGGTGAATCAATTAGGAGAGATTTCGCTATAATTGACTTGGTAGCAAAAATCTCAAAGTTTATTCCTACACTCAGGTGGTTGAGATTGGATGAAAGTGTGCAACAATTTGCGGTTTTTATGATGTCTCAAGTAGACCTTGCAAGGGAAGCTGCTTACTTGAGCCGCTTCATTTATAATTTTAGACAGTGGAAGGATGTTTCATTTCCAAAACCTGTGTATCCTCTCGTACATCCTGCTGTTTTAGTGGAGACTTATGAACAAGGGGAAAGTGTTTCACACTACGTTGATGAGCTTGAAGGAAATGAGAGACTCAAGTCTGCATTGGCACACATTGGGACTCATGCTTTTCTTAAAATGCTTCTGGTAATGCAACCTGTTTTCTTCTGCCGCATTGCTGATCCTCATTCCTCATTTTCTCTGCCATAGCTTCATTGTTTAGCATTGCACTTTTCTGGATTCCATGTAACGTTTGTCTAATGTCGACTTTTCAGGTGGACAACTTTATACATGCAGACATGCATCCTGGAAATATTCTTGTCAGGATGCGTCATGAAAAATCCCCTGGGAAGCGACTCTTCAATAATTCAAAGCCTCATGTTGTTTTCCTTGATGTAGGCATGACTGCTGAACTTTCAGCAAATGATAGAATAAATTTACTAGAATTTTTTAAGGCTGTTGCCCGATGGGATGGCCGCACTGTTGCAGAGTGCACCCTGAGATTATCAAAACAACAAAACTGCCCTGATCCAAAGGCGTTTATTGAGGTAATACTATATGCATCTCAATTCTTTTTGAGCTTCTGGAATAATTGTAGTTAGATCCTAGAATGTAGAGTTAACATTTTGGTTTGTTTGTCACTCCCTAGTGGCGAACAAGCTAATGAACATGAAGACCTATTAATCATAGCTCTTCTTATGAGAAGCCAACCCGTATTTTTTTGTGAGAGTATTTCTGAATTCTTATCTCCTGCTTACAGGAAGTGACAGATGCGTTTGCCTTCTGGGCTACTCCAGAAGCTGATCTAGTTCATCCTGCCGAAACCATTCAGCGCTTACTGGAGAAAGTGAGGCGTTATAGAGTCAACATTGATGGAAATGTCTGCACTGCGATGGTCACGACCTTGGTTCTTGAGGTATGGTCTGACCGCTTTTTCCTATATTCACGAGTTTGTATTTCCAGTTTTCACTATTACATTAGTTTCAGTTTTTCTAAAATGGAGGAAAGATAAATGCTGGTTTTGAAAGGCACGATGAGGATAACCCATCATTTCTGCACTTAAATGATGAATATTCTCATGCACTAACGTCTTATCTTAGTTTTATATTGACGCGATCTCTTTCTCAGGAGAAAAACATCATACTTCCGCTTGAAAGCTTACAGATCATGTTATGATGACTAACCTTCGGATGAAACTTGTTGTATCTCATTTGAATAGGGTTGGCAGAGGAAGCTTGATCCTGAATATAATGTGATGCAAACACTGCAAACACTGCAAACACTGTTACTAAGAGGTGATTGGGCGGAGTCACTTTCCTACACAATTGAAGGATTGATGGCACCGTAGGAGCATGGGTTTTGGCTCTCTGCTCTAACAAAACATTTTTGACAATGTAGAGACGAAATTATTTACTAATAAAGCCTTTTCCACGTTATTCAAGTTGTCTTATAATGCATAATCATTTTTCCACTAAGAAGTTTCGATTTTGTAATTTCAAAACTGAGGGAGAAGAGTAATTCTTTTGAGACCATATTGTTTGTACACTTCTCATTGTAAGGTTACATCTTTCTTCACCTGGCAAGCAGAAGCAGCAGCAGTGGTAGTATTATTTACTTTCAACTTCTTGACTGTGCCTGTCGTGTTTATTTTTTATTATCCAAATAACAATCTCTCAACTTTCATGTCTGTAAAAATGCTACATATGTGAATACAAATATTGATAGCAAGGATGATCCTGTTGCATATTAATTAAAAATGAAATTGATGGGCTTTCATGATGTTTTAAAATGTAACAGACAACTTCAATTTGTTTGTCGAGACCCATTTTTAGTTTCTGATCGAGGGGATTAACGAAAGCATAATTAATCTTTGAGCTCAGCTTCTCAAGCTGAGTAGAAGTAGAAGAAACTTGCAAACGCATGAGTCAGCCGGGCTTTGCTATTAAAAAAATATGCTTCATCCCGAAGCATCTTGCAAGCCAGTAAACGAGGCGTCCTGTCAATATTATCGTTTGAACCACATTTTGATCATAACCACATCCAATGAAATGAACACTTCGAAGCCCTTGGAAAGTTACTTTGGTTTTGTTATATAACTCTTACATTTTAGATGTATTTCAGATTTTTCGAGTAAAAGAGAGCTTTGAAACTGCAATTTTTGCTAACTGAAGTGTACTATGTTTTCATCTTCAGAGATTGGAACAACAGAATGGCAGAGATATTGTATAAGCATGTCAAAATAGGTATCAATCAACCAATTCGATACATGAAACCACTGCCAATGGCAGATAAAGAATGCTGAACTGAAAAGTTAAGGGAAAAAGGAAAAAAGAACCTTAATCAATGAGGTACTTCTTGCAGTGCATTTGTAAGCTCCCGAACCTTTTTAATTGCTGCATCTATAGTTTCGAGGGCTCTCTTTTTAACCTGCTATCAGAAACAAGTCTTTAACCATGCTTTTATCTACTAAACAATGTACTGTATTTCGAATTAGGACGGTTAAGATTTTAACCTCTAATGTCTTCTCTTTTGCTATGTGGTTTTTGGGAAGCAATCGAACCTCATCGATCAGCTGGATACTTTGGCCAACACTTTCAGGTGACATAAAATCTAATACTACGTGTACGCAAGACTGCAGTTAAGATATAAGATTATATAACGCATCAGCAGAGGATATTCTTCTTTTTACTCGAGAAGAAAACAATGAGAAGCACTTCTATATAATTCAAACACTCCTATAAAAGCATTGGTAAAAATGTTACCTTTCCCTATATTTTTCCCATTAATTAGAATGCCCCTCTTTCTCAAAAGGCATAATTTTTGACAGAAATCCAAAGCTTTCCAAAGTGATAAGCACTCAAAACGTAATCACAGATTCACAGGCTTTAACGAAACAATAAAGGTCTAGCTAGAGGCTCTAAAGAAAGGATTAAAGAATATAAAGGAGTTTGTAAAGTTGCATTTTCTTCTGACCTTTCCATTGCGTATCTGGTATGGACATCCAGCAGGAATGATGACAGCTTCTCCAACATTTTGCTCAAAAGTCCATGGTTCGATTTCTAATGGCATAAGAAATTTAATTACTCCATTATTATCTAACACAGAGACAGCAAGGGAAAAAATATATATATATATCAAAACAGTACATACGAAATTCCTCCTTCAGTCTTAATTTGTGGGTTGCATCCAGAAAACAACTCTGGTCTAGAATTGGATGCACAACCTGCACGAGATGCAGTTAGTAATTACTCAATCAGCGCGTGCTTATACGGGACACTAAATGTTCAGTGCTTACATGCTTATGAATGAACTCATCAGAATGCCTTCGTAGGTACTCTGATAGCATTGGAACATCTTGCCTCCGAAAGACATCCCATTGGGCACCACAAGACTTTGAAGTACTGTTTCCATCATTGAGGGCAGAATGTGTCTGTTGTCTTAACGTATTTGGAGCTCCTGGCATCTCATTAGTTCGGGAAGATTTGCATTGAAGCATTAATGGTTCAGGATCCGAGTCACATGCACCATCAGAGATCATACTAGGCCGTTTAATACCCTGAGCAAACACTTGCTCAGCGGATGCAGAGAAACAGGGTACTTTTGCAAACCTCTTAATGAAGGGTGTTTCTTCTCCAGCCGTGCAAGATTCTTCTTCCTCCACACTTGACTGATTAGTAGAGGTATTGGAAGACTCACTTTGAGCCCTTTGTCTTTGAAGCAAGTTTACAACTTCTGTAAGTTGTTCTGTTGAAACAGGGACGTCTGTACTGTGGGCCAAAATGTTAATCTGCCACACAAATAGTGAATAACAGTCGATCTAATATTTTAATGAAAATTATCACTCCAATGAATGATCGATAAAGAATAAGCATACCACGTCATACGAGTCATAACATAATCTGGAGACAGAATCAGTCAAAACATGCTCTTGGGAACATCCATAAGCCATATACACACATGGACCCATGTCAGGCTTCCCAGCTCCCTGTGGTAACTTTGTAGCTAGATTCAGAAGACCAGACATTGGGTTCATGTATTCTTGAAGCGGTAGAATTCGCATTATTTCTGCATAGTGAGCTGGAAACTTCTCTTGAAACAAATGGGAAGAAAGGCAACCTTTTAATTTTAACATGTTGTTACAAGTGTTTGTGTGTGTCTTCCCCTTAAGAGAACCCATAAAGTACTGCCTAATGCCAATTTCTACCTGCATGAAGAATTCAAATGTCACAAACAGAGGAACATCAAAACAAGATAGAATCATTTACAAAAACAAATCCTAATACAAAGAGACAAATGGGAATATTGCATTTACAAAGTTTGCTAGAGAAAATGCTGACCTCGCACCAGTCCAAGTTATTGGAAGCTTCTGAGAGACTCGTACCATTTTCATATCTCGAAATGATTCTTTCAAGGTAAGTGCGAAACATAACTACTGGATCCCATGTCAGATCAGACGTCTCCAGTACATTACGCACAATTACAGGATGACCTCTAATCCAGTGCCTCTGAAAATGGTCAAGGTCATCAAGACGGATGCGAAAAAGGCTGGGATAATACAAATAGTTATCATTTGAATCCTCCCGGACAGCTACTTTCTGGAACTCTTCAAGTTCATCAACTTTATGGTCCTCACCAAAGCACAAAGTACAGTTTGATGATGAATCAACAGACTCTGGAAAGTCATAGCTGCATACGATTTCTTCTGCGTTCACTTCAAGTTCCTTAGTCCAACTTAGTGGGAAAATACATCTCAATTCAAGAAGACTGTCACTGCAGCTGACACATTCTTTTGACGGACAAGAAAAATGCTGAACACTATTTTGAACTCTCCCTTTATGCAATGATTTGGAAGAAGGAAGCCACGGACTAGGATTTAACTTCTTGTTTTTCAAAAGTTTTGTTTTATCAGACAGAAAGGTTGTCTTTCCATCAAGATACTCTGAAAGAGGCAGGTTATGAACTCCATTGGAATCCTCAAGAAAAATATTATGGCAGCAACTTAAGCAGAGATTATAGGAACAACTTGGGCAACTTCTATAGAGATCCGCAATAACAGTTTTGCAGTTACTACTGTACATCAATTGCAAAAGGAATTGTGAGGAGAATTAAATATTAAAAAGAAATATGTCAAGGACGAATTGTTCCACCCTATCTTTCAGAAAGAAAAAAAAAAAAAAGCTCCAGCATATGAGGGAACATACCAACAATGTTCAAGACTGCCAAATTCATCCTGCTTGATATCAACTTCAGAAAGTTCTATTCCTGATGCATAAAAGAAATTTAAGGGAACTTGCAGATAAATAACACTGTGTGATTTAAATCAGAACTAATTATTACAAGACCAAAAGTTGATGAATCTCAAAACTACCTTTTACCATGGCCTCTGTTTCTAGCTCAGCGTGCATCTCTATGTTTATTTGTTTGAGTATAGGGAGAAGTACACAAATCAAATAATGGAAACGTAAAATTTTTCCAATGCCGTCTCCCAAAGAATCCTGAAATTGATTTCGCCGATGAGCATCAATATACATCTATGCAAGAACCATGGTATAGACACAAACAAGTCTTTCATATCAGACCTTACATTCTGTGTGCAAAGATTGATACATTGAACAGTCCTTACAGTGGCAAATCCCTCGGCAAACAGGGCATGCCTTTTTAACTTCTTCTTGTGTATCAAAGTATCTGCATTATCATAAACTTGAGATAAAGGATCATCTCATCTTAATAAATGGTAAGATCACAATGTGAAACATGAAGATGGTTTTCATTCCATTAATTCTAACCAGAGTACTGACAGAACTTCTGATGAAAGCTTAGAAGTTTGCGGTAACGTTAATGATGTCTAAAAATAACACTTATAGTCTGAATTCCAAGGAAAGTTGTTTATCACTAGTTGACAAGTTTCATAAATTATAACTATGGCATATACAAACTACTAAAGAGAAGTGTTATCTCCCAGCTTCAAAGGCATGGCTTTTGGGAAGTAATAAATGGGACGATAAGTAAATAGGTTCGAGCGTTAGTTAACTACCTTCGACAAATCTTTATACATTCTAATACTTCAACAATGGCTATACCACATAAAGCCCTAGCACTGTGAACTAAACCAAACAACAGCTGATTAAAAGTTCATGATCATGAATGGAAAAGCACAAGTTGAACAAAATATGTGAGACTTACCGATCTCTGATGCAGTCTATGCAAAAGAACGTTTTTTGACAACTCGAACACTGAATTAAACTCCATGAACTACTTTCTTGACACCAGTGGCACTTCTTCCTCCTAGATTTTCTCAAGTTCCCCACATTACGCCCATTTGGTAGAACCTAAGGGGGAAATGCCGAAAACGAAATAGAAGAAACCATTTATATCAACAAAGTGAATCACCAATCAAACCACATGAGTCGAACAGAAACGAATATCTTTACCTGCAACTCGCCAACTGGAAGAATATTGACATTCTTGGACCGAAATCGTCGTTGTTGAATCGGCCTTGATTGTGCCCCAACCTTGATTCCGCAAGAAGAACCTTCATTGCCAGATTGAAGAGGGGATGGAGAAGGAGAAATTGCCATAAGTCCATAGGGCAATTGTCTCGTCATTTCCTTATCACTGTTCTCCTCTGACTCAATTCCATTACCTTGATTCTTCAGCCTCTTCCTCGCCTTGTGGACAACCTTTTTCTTTCCTCTCTTCTCCACTTCCCTCCTCAGCACCATCCTTATCAACTCCACCTGCACACTCCCTTTCTTTTTCTTCATTCTAGTGAGCATCCCATCCAATGCCGCTGAAGTCCCCGCCAATTTCTTCCTCTTCATTAGTTTTGCCAGTGTCGCCGCTTTCGGGGCCCTAATTACGAGATTTTCAACGTTTGAATCCGTTTCAATCGATTTCCTGCAGGTCCTTTGAAGTTTGAGAGAATCCGGTACTTTCTCCTTGTACTGGCGATGGCGGCCTTGGAGATGGTGAATTTCACAGAGCTTGAGATTGTCCTTCACTCTCCGTTTGCAACGCCATTGCTTCCCATCAGTCCTCTTGCACCGCAAGTGGTCCGGAAGTCCTTCTTCTTCTTCTTCCATTAGCGCTCCCAAACCAATACAATTTCCCTTACAGGAAACAATCAGATGAAGAAAACCCAGAAAGCTCGGCACCCAAAAAACCCAATCTTTGCTGCAGAAAAAATGCAATAGAAAAGAAGAGGGAGGAGGAAGGAGGGCGTTAAAATATATTCAACATTTATTGTTATTAGGGGAAAGGAAAGTGGCAAATTCGTAATAACCGGGAAACCCGAAATTCTGATTGGTAACAGATTAGGATCGAATTACTGAAACTAATTGCGATATTCAATTGTAGATTCATGCTTATCTTCTCATAAACTTTGACTAATTCAGATCTTAAAACCAGTAATCTCAACTAAAATTGCCTCAAATGCAATTGTTTTTCTGTCATTTATTTACTTATAATTGTGTTCTTATTCAAAAACAGCTTAAATTTTTACTCTGCTATGCTATAGAGATCATCAAGATTCAAAAAATGCGTATTATATGGCTACTGTTACATTCCCCAAGGTGTTCGCCATGAATTATGATAATGGCTTCCGAGTACATGACAATAAACAAAAATCATATTCAAACAAGCAACTAACCAATTGATTAATTGGAAGGATTGCAGCCAAATTATGATGCTCGGGAAAGCATGTGTATCTTTTTGTCGTTGAGGTATGCTGCAATCAAAAGTGAGTTAAATATGTGAAAAAGGGGTTGTCATTCACATAGTTGCAGCAGCAAGGACTACTGAGAGACTCCAAAACAACATACTGATATCATATTGTTGCGTGGGTCAATAAACGGATTTGAAGCCCAATAGGCTCATTAAGCGATTGACCCATGTGAATTTTTCTTGGTCAGATCATCCGGCCCAATCACTGTATTCAAAAGGGTTCAAAATGGCTTCTATTTCTTATTTATAACTCATGATCATCCTCTTAATTAACGAAACCGATATTTAATAATTTTCAACAATTCTTCTTCCAAATAAAGTACACCATAGAGTTTCCGCTGAAGCCTCCTTCTTTAGAGCTCTCGAACGATCTCCTCTTAATCGAGACTCTATTCCTTTTCTGAAGCCCTCGAACAAAATATATCACACGAACTTCCACAATAGCATGATATCGTCTATTTCGAATATAGACTCTCGTGATTTTGCTTTTGGTTTCTCAAAATGTCTCATATCAAGGAAGATGTATTATTTCCTTATAAACTTATGATCATTCTCTTAATTAGACAACATAGAACTCAATAACTATTTAAACTTTAAAAGTTTTGAACTTTTTAGTGAGCATATTTTTACACTTGAAATTATCGAACTAAAAACGTATCTAATCCATATCTTAAAAACTAAATGCGAAGCGAGAAAAGAAAAACAGATTGGCTGGTTTCAGCTTAGCTAATAAACTTGGTGCAACTGCAAGAGGCATATTCATAAGCAGATATCCACACTTTGTTCGTCAAATGATATTGAACTGACGCTTCAAAAGCTACCATTTCCGATGATCCACAGCCAATCAAGGGAAACTCCTGCAAAAATGCCGCCTAATAGGAACAGTACAAGCAAGTTCCCCAACGCATTCTGCTCAGGTGCCTTCAACAAACCAAAATACAAAACAATTTATCAGATTCACCAGAAAGTTAAAAGGTCATGTGAGTATCAATCAAATTAAGTAAGTGTATTAAAGTTCTGACCTTGTAGCCTTTAGGCGCTGCAGTAAAAACACAGACCGTAAGATGGCCATTGGATAATCCCAAGAAGGAAGTGAGAAAGATCATCCACCCTTGGTCACCATATTTTGCTGTGAAGTAAAACGCCGGGATCAGTAGAAAACGGCACAGAATTGCGATGAAGAGGCCCTTCCTCGACTCCAACTTCAGACAGTTTATGAGCGGAATGTATCTGCCTATTAGATCCCACACATTGTACATTGCTATCAAAACAAGTGGATACCTGAGACATCAGCAGCCACTGTCTATCAGAGAATTCAAGGATAATAAATCTAACGCTCGAGAAAACCTACCATGATCCCAGTTGGTGTTTTCCAGTGTTTTCATACAAGAAGCCGGGAAAGATAGACAATGTAAGAACGTATATCAGAAACACGCCAAAAAGATAATCCATGTTCATCTGAAATAGTTGTTTTTTGCTCAATAGCTCGGTTTTGTCTTCCTGTGAAGATTAAAAACGAGTTTATCAAGGATATTCTTTTGCTACTGCAATTGAAAAAACTTAGGGAACTTCGTCATACTTGTTGGTTTGATTGAATCTGGATGCCTGCAGCAGCAAGGTCAGATGACACGGTTTTGGATCCTTCAGAAGCGGCCTTTTTACGGTAGTACTTCACTAGTGGAACTTTAGGGAAGACTACAGCATAGAGAACAACACAAAGGAACTCGAAAGCAGCAGATATCGCTAAGAATAGAACTGCATAAACCAGTAAAGAAGTCAGTTACACTTTGAGCTGCCAAGAACAGGCTACATAAGAAGAATGATGAGTGGTTGAATAGAATTGACATACTAGTTCCTTTACGAAGACCGTTATGAAAATCCTCAAAAGCAGCCTTTGTGATTAACCTCAGCCCAGAGGTTAGAGCTCCAGAGGCAGCCAATCCAGCCATAAAAGACTGCACTCATAAAACAACTTGTAAAATAATTTGTAACAAGTCAACCGTTAGGAGATATTGTCCGCTTTGACCCGTTATATATCGCTGTCAGTCTCACGATTTTAAAATGCATCTACTAGGAGAGGTTTCCACACCCTTATAAAGAATGTTTCATTCCCCTCTCAAACTGATGTGGGATCTCACAATCCACTCTCCTTTGAGGTCCAATGTGCTCGCTGGCACACCGTCTGATGTCTGGCTATGATACCATTTGTAACCGTCCAAGCTTGCCGCTAACAAATATTATTCGCTTTGACCTATTACTTATCGCCGTCAGCCTCACGATTTTAAAATTCGTCTGTTGAGGAGAGGTTTACGTATCCTTGTAGCGAATGCTTCGTTCCTCTCTCTAATGGATATGAGATCTCACATAATTGCATACATAGTAAGTAGGTACAAAATCCAAACCTGGATGAATTCGGGACACATCAAAGCAAGATCTCCAACCATACCACCTTGCACGAAAGCATCAGCAACTCCGAATGAACCAACAATGGCACACAAAGCGATAAATGGTCCAATCCCTCCTTTTCCAGATGTGACCAAATCCAACTATTGCAGAAGAAAACAACATTAATGGTCATTCTTACTGAATAAGAAAGAGAGATCTTTTAACTTATATGCACCAATCAGAGCATCTCAATTTTGAAAGCAGCGGCTATTACTCACAACAATAAGCAACACACTACTTATGAAGAAGAGAGAGTATCCACGTATGTTCCTCCATCGGGTATCAATTTTTGCTTCATAATATGCAAGGATTGCAATTGTTCCAACAGCAAATGGTTGATACACGAGGGTGAGTACTCTTGAAGGATGATAATGCTTCAAAGTTACAAACAAGTACAAGACTTATAATTCTTCAACTGAAATAAACTTTAAATAACACCGCTCACAGATATGGGCTGTGTCAGTTAATCGTCCATGTTTACTTCAATACTCTTACCGGAAACAATTGATAATAGTAATCTGATATAGTTAGCATACTGTTCCAACAAACAAGCGAACCCAAACCGAGAACCCAGCACACTGCCAGAGCTGTGTACTTCCCCTGCTCAGAAAATTCAAATAAAAATCAAACAATAAAGAACAGTTTTAAAAAAAAGAGATGAGCACAAACCTCAGTCCTCGCTGGAGCCCCAGATTCATCATTGGCATCAGTCATGATAGATCCCTATCTCCAAACAATAAAGAACAGCTCAAAGAAAAAGGAAAAACTGGAATGGGATTGATGTTCTTATATGCAAAGTATCACTCAGAAGGAAAGAGCAATAAATACACAGATTTGACCAAAGGAAAGATGAGCTGTAAGAGAATCCAGCAGAAAATTCAAGGAAGCCCGTAATTAGCAGCTTTGTCAACTCAAACCAAAAACGGTTTATCACAAACGCTAGATTCAAAGAAATAGCAGAAAAATCAATTGATAGGTGGCTACTTTGATTCCGTTCATATCTAAGTTCTGAAGATAATCTTGTGTTTGAATGCAGAAAAAGAAAGCAAAGAGACAAGAGAGATTCTACAATGTGGAAGAAGATTCAAAACAAAAACTGAAATGATTAAAATACAAGAAATGTAATGAAAGCGAATAAACTAATAAGAAACGTGAGAAATAAATGCGTAAACAGAGTGAAAAACCTGGAGAGTGGACACGCAGCTTGGTGGCGAAAGAATTCAAACACTTCCAAATCCGAATACGAGAAAGAAGAGAGTGTAATTCGATTTAAAAAGTAGAGAAAATGAGAAGGAAGAACAATAGTTTAATCGGTTTGACGCAGAATATATGAACTCCCAAAGATTGTAGCGACGGATTTTGACATGTACCAATGGAGAAAGGTTTCAACGAAGAGTAGACTCGCAACTTTTGACTTCACAAAACGCACGCAATTCTTTGTTGACGATTCGTCGGGCGCATACCCCGATGGTCTATAAATGTGAAAGTGGTTCGAAATTTAAAAGATTTAGTAGCGTTGGATTAAATGGGCTTCATTGGGCCTGAGTTTTTGTTTGGGTTATAAACAGAAAAAGTGACAAATATTGAAGATTCGGAAGCCAGAAACAGTGCAAATACTAACTTACACACAACGTCCTTTTCTATTTCCAATTATAAAACGCTCAACTTGCATTGCTTTTGTTTTTAATGGGGACGAAATTAATTATTTCTAAATTCACCATCATCAAATTTTTCTAATGTTAGGATGATAGCGATGTTTGGTTAGGTTAGTTGGAGTTGGGCATTAAGCTAATTAATCAAATTTAATAATTATCCACTAAATACAAAAGAATGATGATGAGGGTAGATTTGACTTTTGGGCTTGGATTAAAATAGATTAATATCCAACAGCTTTTTATTAGCGAAATTTAATAGAAAAGGAAAAGAAGAAAAAAAAAATACTATTGTTTGTTCAATAATTCGGATAAGAAGATTTTGTTGAAATCGAGTGGTGGCCGAAACGAATCGTTTAAAGGGATTAAATTCCACGTTTATATTTGTAGGAGTAGCTCGTGGAAGTATGATAAAATGGTGGTGGGGCCCAGAGACAGATCAGAAAGACAAGAGGATGTGATTGGTGGGGCGGCAATACGAAAGTTATATAGAGACGGCGTAGGATAGCAGAGGCGTTGGTGGATAAGCCAGTGCCACCACGTCGGAGATTATAATTAGTCCACCGCGTGGGCTCTACTCTTTATTAATTAAAAATTAAATAAAAGAGCTAATACCAGATTTAAAGCCTGAAACGTACGCTATGTGGAAATAATAGAGAGGTCCGCTCAACTCCACCGCCGCCGCCACCACCACCACCCGGCACCCTCCTCCTTCCGTCCTCTATTCAGTTCAACTTCAAGCAACCAACTCCCTTAATTCTTGGGTAATTAATTCTCTGCTCTTTACTAACCATTCCCAATTTTGGTGTTAATTTGGTCTGATCATCAAAGATTCAGTCTTTTTGCTATTAATTTGATTTTGGTGTTCTTGTTTGTCAGTAGTGAAAACGTAGGGATGAAGAATTGTGTTGGGTTTCAGTAAGTTATGTTGTATGATACATTATTGGAATTGAATGATTGGGATAAGAGGAATAAAAATCTAAGGATGCAGAAACAGAGCAGTGAAAAACACAAAAGAACAAAAAAGAAAAGAAAAGAAAAGTGTTGGGTTTTGAGATGTTATGAATTTGAATCGTGCAGTGAATGTGTTTTTGTCTGAATTCAGTAATTTTAGTATTACAATTCAACTCTGTAAATCCAAGGATATAATGTCGGAAGACAATTAACCAATGAATTCACTTAAAGTTTTAGAATTTCCTTGTTTATCGGACTTTTATCTTTTTGTTCATCAGCAGGAGTGTTGTTCGTTGTTCTTGAAGCTTGAAAATGGCGTCGATTCATCCATCGGAACTTGACTCCAACGCGACCGACTCTGTTGCGTCATCGCCGAGGTCCGACCACCACTTTAACTTATCTAACGATCCACATGCTCGAGTTCGATTCATGTGCAGTTTTGGTGGCAAGATCTTACCCCGACCGCATGATAATCAGCTCCGGTACGTCGGTGGCGAGACTCGCATTGTCGCGGTTCAACGGTCCACTACTTTCTCCCACTTTCTCGCCAAACTCGCTAAGATCACGGGCAAGTTGATTTTGTATAATTCTGAATGAGTTTTCTTTTAATTTGGGGTTTCGAACTTTTGATTCGAAAAGGGGTTTTGAATTTGTTTGTTTAGGTACAATTAATATGACCATAAAGTACCAGCTTCCCAGTGAAGATCTTGACGCCTTGATTTCGGTGTCCACGGACGAGGATGTCGAGAATATGATGGATGAGTACGATCGGCTCGTACAGAATCACAATCCGAAATCGGCGAGGCTCCGATTGTTTCTGTTTCTGAAAGGGGAAGATTCCAGAGCTAGTAGTATTAATTCCCTTCTCGGCGGTTCGACAAATCGGGACCACTGGTTTCTAGACGCTCTCAACGGCGGCGCTCCGGGGCCGGAGCTCGAGCGTGGCCGGTCCGAGGTTTCGTCCATCGTCTCTGAAGTCCCGGACTATTTGTTTGGTCTCGATAATCAGGAAGATGCTTCGACTCAATCACGAGAACCCAAGTTGAAAAGTCGATTTAATTTGAATCCATCTGAGAATGTTTCGGTATCGGATCCCGGATCGCCAGCTCCTGTTGTGCCGTCAGCGACTTGTGTGGCTACGATGCCTAATCTTCCACCGGTCAAAACCCGGCCCGACACGCCATCGCCGAGAGCGGAGCCGGTGGATAAAACGCCGGAGAATTGTGAGCCGCCGGCGATGCCGTTCTCTCAACCGGCCGGATTTCCGAATAACCCGATGATGCATTATTTCCCGGGTACAAATTACCCGGGTCATCAACCGGTCGTCTACCTTCTTCCCGGTCAGATTCCACCCGGAAATGTCCCGATTCAGCATATCCCGATGCAGACTCCCCCACCGTACGTTCAACAGTTCCCACCGGTGGGTGGCGGTCAGGTGCCGATGACATATCGCCACCCAGTTACGATGGGCGGTCAAATGTATGGCGGAGGCATGAGTCCGGTGAGTGGTTACGACCCACAGGCGGAGGCGGCCAGGTTCGCTGCAGATGGCGGCGTTAGTCCACAGATGTACTATGGAGTCCAAACCACGGCGAGGACTCCGCCGTATACAGCGGGCATGATGGGTCATCCGGTGGGCGAAGAGGTTCGGGGAAGTGGATCTGAAACAAGGGCTGGTAGCCGAGTATCGCCATAGCAATAGAACACGGTTGAAATGAATAAGTAAATTTATTTTTAAGTTTCACATCAAAATATTATTTTGGTTGCGTAATTGGATTAAATTGGGACTGTAATTAGTGGTTCATTTCGGGTTTCTCTTGATTCAGTGGCGTGACTACTCTGTAAAATTAGTGTTATAAAACTTCTTACACAACATTTTACTACCACCACCTTTAGAAACTAAAAAACACACCATTAACGATTTAAAATTCTGATGTTTTCAGAAATTTCAAGTGAAAAGAAGTACGAAAACTAAAATGTTACAATGAATGAACGTCAAAACAGCCAGAATCAAGGGCTGCTGCATCCATCTAGTTGATACATCAAATTAATAGTATAGTATATACACAAGTTTGAAAGTGCTATTTCTTTAAAGACCAGAAGAACACGCTACCATGTGTACTTTCACAGTGGTAGAACACAACAGTGGATAAAAATCAAGAAATGTTCCTTCAAGAAAGGAGTCCTTTTCAGCCTCCCGCCTCCTCTATATCGATGTTCAGAAACCCCATCTCCATTGTTACCAACTGCAGCCTTAACCATTTTGGAAGCAATGTTGCTGAAATAAGGCAGTCTATCGTGCATCTTCGATAAGAAATCAGATGGAGAATCTCGAAAGCACGTCATGAGTTGTATCGATGTCATGCTGCATGCCATACATTGCTCAGGTTTCAAGAGTGATCACGATTTGGCACATCCTTTACAATGCCACAGGTTTCAGGGGATTTGGTTGAGACAGGAGAAGGTGGGTTTAGCTCAACGAATCGGCTGGCATCACCATAACTACCTATACATATTGTGTCACCCCGACCGTGCCATGTGCCATCTTGAACGTTATTCATTTCCAACGTTCGTGATTCCTGCTCCACATTTAGAGGTATATCAGTGACGATTGAATATGTTAGTTTAAGTTGCTTACAAAAGATGAGAGAAGTAGGAACTTCAATATGAATACAAGGTTTTGATGTGCAGATATTGAAGGACAGACCTGAGATAAGGCGCAGCAGGGGCAGATAAGGTGGTTGACGCAGTCATCCAAGTAGCTATCTCCTCCCTGAAATATAAAACAATATTAATCATCACATTAGCCACTAAAAAAACGCCGCTGAAATTTTCACTCAACAGTACTAATGAGAAAGAAATTAAAACTCGAGAGGGCAATATCTCTCCCTGAAGTCCTATTATAGTAGCTCAAGCTCACCACAAGCAAATATTATCCTCACGGTTTTAAAACGCTACGTTAGGGAGATATTTCCACACTTTTATAAAAAATACTTCGTTGCCCTCTCCAATCGATATGAGATCTCACACCCACACCGTATAATATCCAAAGTCATCACCCAAAGGTATCCAAAATTATCCCCCTTCTAAGGTCCCTACTAACTCCCTCTATTTATAGAACCAAGGCACCCCTAGCTAACTACCAATATGCCCTTGCTAGTACTCTCACAACAAGTGTTCTCTTTTTTTTTTTTTAGTATAACCAACCTGGAGTGGAGATTTGTAACCTTGTGCCCATGTACTCTCTCGTTAATCTCACTTTTCACCCTCACTTCCTATTACTAGTCTCTCTCTACACACAATTTGTAACAGCCAAAGCCGAAGCCCAAACCCACCACTAACATATATTATTCACTTTGGCCTATTACGTATCACTGTCAGCCTCACGGTTTTAAAACACATCAACTAGGGAGAGGTTCCCCTTTGAGGGGTGGATGGTGAGATCCCACGTCGGTTGTAGAGGGAACGAAGCATTCCTTATAAGGGTGTGAAAACTTATCTCTAGTAGACGCGTTTAAAACCGTGAGGGGAAACGGTTGAAGTGAAAGCCCAAAAAAGACAATATCTACCAGTGGGCTTGAGCGGTTACACAATTGTTATACTACAGCAGAAAAACTATCCCAAAGTGGGCTTGAGCGGTTACACAATTAGCAGAAAAACTATCCCAAAGTGGGCTTGAGCGGTTACACAATTGTTATACTATAGCAGAAAAACTATCCCAAATATACTATTAGCCATTTGGCTTTCCATTTGCTGATAGAAAAAGAAGTCTCACCCTTATATTGAATTTCCTCCTCATCTGGGTGCGGAAGAACCCCAAATATGTTACTGTTGCAATGGTGAAAGCAAATGCTGAATATACAAAGTAATGGCGTTTTGTGACCAAAAAGGCAATGAAGCTGCAAAGGGCACCAAGAGCAAGAGCAAAGTAAACGCTTCCCTGCACAATAATATATCTTCAAAAGTAAGGAAGGGAAAACTATGCATTAAGAAAATTTGATGATCAAAGAAAACTGTAATCTAACTTCTTCCCCTCTATCCCTTTAAAGATTCAAGCAGCCAAGAAAAAGTTCACCTGAAGAAAACAAGTGCCAAAACCAGCCCTTCCCATATTCTTCCCAAATCTGTGACACGGACAGCTGCATCATCAATCATAGTTATAATTCAAAATTGCGCAGAACATACATCCCCTGCTAGATAACCACAACCAAATATAGATACTCCGCATCCATGAGCAAAAAATGTGCATAGGAACTATTGATCAACTTTTTTAGACACCTAAAAAGGGAAGAACAAAAAGACGAAATAATTTCCCTAAACAAGGTGAATAGAGAGAAGAAAAAGTGGATTAAGGAGTCTAACCAGGCGGATTCGATAGCGATGCGACGGTCCTCGAAGCAATCGAGTAGTTCACCTTCCCACATCCTGAAAACCCCACCGATTTCGGGTCCCGTTTTAGCGTCTTCAGCACTGTCCAACTTTGCCCATTTTCCCTGCGTCTGCATAGCCACCGTGGAACACAACATATCGAAATCCAATAACGTGACCTCCTCCAGAAACTTATCCTCCTCTTCTCCAAACACCCTCTCCTGCTTCTCCAAATCCGCCATTAAAGCGCAAGGAAAGTAGAAACTTAGGGTTTCTTATTTGGGCTCTGAAAAATGCCTTCCTTGGGAATCCGTAAAAGGAAAACTAAAAGAAAGACAACGTAATTAGAAGGCGCGCTACTGCTATTAATTGCTAATTTTGTTTAATCTGTTCGGAAGATGCCTTAATGCCGTTGAGAGAGAGAGAGAGAGAGAGAGACAGCGATAGTGAGGATGAATCATAATAATAATAATAATAATAATATATACGTTTTAAAAATGGGGTCCAAACTGGCGGGCAATAACGGTGGGACCCAGGTGAGGATATTAACATTATCTTCAACAACGGTACAGGTGGTGCCACGTAGGCAATAATTGAAATCTTGAGTGCTAATCTACTCGGCATAATCAACGCGCCACTCCCCACTTCAATCCGCCGCCGTTAATATATAGAATATACCATTTTCCGGTGGGCGAAAAAAAGTATCTAAAAGGTGTTTTTTTTTTTTTTTTCTATAAATATTATTATTATTATTAAAAATAGGAATTAAAAGCAATAATTAGAAAAAAGAAAATAGAGGGTAATAAATAAAATTGGAAGGGAGTGTGAGTACGCCGGAGTTGAAACCGGAGCAAATCGAAATCAGTACAGACAGACGCACAAAAAAGGGGAAAGGTGTAGCAGAAGCTCAAGTTTCAAGAGAAACAACCAGTTTGTTTGTTTGTTAAAGCGGAAAAGAATACAGACAAAGGCGTTTAATGAAAGCCCGGTTCTTGCATTGTCTGCACCAAAGACGACAGACGTTGTTTTGGGTCAGAAGCCAAGCCCAGATACAGATACCCAACAGCAAGGCTTGGGTTGTTCGAGTGAAGCCATGAATTGTGGCCAAGAATCTGCCGGAGATTCAGTAAGAAGGGATCAGAAAATGACGTGCAAGGCAGGAAGGCGGCTGGGTGTTTCGAATTGCTTGCTCCCTCGGGAAGAAGAACTAGAAGCCACAATTCGATTGAACGTTTTGCTAACCTTGGGCTCGGGCCAATTCCATTTTGGGCTTTGCGAGTGATTTTCGTCGGCCTGAAGCCAGTGTAAGATGGGCCCCATCCCCATCCGTTACCGACCCGTTTTCCGGGGTGGTTTGTGGGGCCCGAGATGGGTAAACTTCACGCCGCCTACAACAGTCCAAGTCCAACTAGGACGGTCAGAGTTGGCTTCTTCCCGCCTTCGCAGCTATCTCGCCTTTGATTCCACTGTTTCAAGTCTTTTTCTTTGTTCTTCTTATATTTGTTGTAAAATTGAAATTCCACGTGGGCGTTTTCTTCTGACCCCTAAGGTTTGTTGTGGTTAATTATGAATTAATACTTTTGTTTGTATTTAACAAAGATCCAACCGGCCAGTTACATGCATATTCAAACAAATTTCAAGAGTATTAGTTGAATTATTGACACCTTTGCTTACTTACTTGCTCTCTAATATGTAATTAGATGCCTAATTCACCAATATATTATCTCATCTTATGAAGGATGTGTCTCACATTATGGAATGTTAGTCTTTTATTTTTTTAAAATAACAAAACCATTGGGTCCCGGATCTTCTTTGTCGTTATTATTACTTTTCTTCAACGTGGGGTTGCAGAGTTTAGCATCAAAGGCAGAGAATTTTGATGTTCAAATTCCAAAACGGAGGCCGAAAAATCAAGAATGATTTACAGGAGATGATTTTAACCAAATCGCCAGCCATTTGCTTCCACCAACTCTGTCACTTCCCTGATTAAATATTTAAATCATGGTTTGTACTGTTCTTGGTGGATTCAGAGTGATGTTAGTCTTCTTTTTTAACTTCAACCCTGGATGCGTCTAATCTTTTAAGCTCACTGTCGACAAATTTTTTTGAAATTTTGGGACTGAATGTGGATAAACTCTTAGTGGCCACATGCCAGCCATTTCAATGAAATTTCTTCACTTTTGATACTAATCCCCACCTAAATGGCTTCGGATTGGTTGTTCAAATCGTCGCCGTTGAAGTTTCTTCTTTGAATTTGGGTATTCTTCTTCATCAGCTTTTCAGGTCAGGCTGTATTTCTGTTCAGAGAGATCTTGATATGGGTGGAAATTGCAGGACGTTTGTTGGGTTTCTTCTGTTCTTCGTCATTTCATTCTTCCTCTGTTCTTCTCCTTTGTTTTGTGACGCTGCGAGTTCAATCACAAGGGGGACAGGTTTAAGAGACAGTAATAACGAGACCCTCATATCCGAAAATGAGTCCTACGAGATGGGTTTCTTCAGCCCTATAAATTCTTCATCACGATACGTTGGTATATGGTATCACAAGATCCCGGAACAGTCTGTTATTTGGGTTGCAAATAGGGACCAGCCACTTCTGAATAGAGATGGGGTTTTGAAGATCGGAGACGACGGGAACTTGGTCATTCTGGACGGCAACAACGTCTCTGTTTGGACAAGCAATATCACAGCGAATGCGTCTGATCTGAGGAACTTAACTCTGGGTAAAAATGGAGAATTGATTCTCTCGACCCACGACGAGCCGTCGAAAGTCCATTGGAGCAGCTTCGAACACCCTACAGATACATTTCTTCCGAATATGGTAGTGAAAGTGAACTCAGATTTGGGTGAGAAACGGATTTTTAGGTCGTGGAAATCAGAGACAAATCCGGCCGTCGGAAATTACAGTTTGGGTGTGGATCCTCTTGGAGCCGTACAGATTGTCATTTGGAATGGGAAAGATCGATGGTGGAGAAGCGGACACTGGGATAAGCAGATTTTTTCAGGGGTTCCGACCATGCGCTCAACGTCGTTGTATGGCTTCAAGGTTAACGCTGAGCGTCGAGACGAAATAACCTTGACTTTTCATCCATTGAATAACTCCGATAAGATGAAATTTCAAATACAGTGGGATGGTAAAGAAGCAGAGCAACGATGGAATGAAGCGAACCGCGTATGGGACACCATTCGTTTACTGCCTTCGAACGACTGCGATTTGTATAATTTTTGTGGGGATTTTGGGATTTGTTCTGAAACAAGTAGACCCAAGTGTAGTTGCCCTCATGGGTTTATACCCAAAAACAACGAGCAATGGAAGAGTGGGATTTGGTCAGATGGGTGTCAGAGGAAGACCCCATTGCTTCAGCAGAGGATGAATAGTAGTTCGAATGGCACTGTTGAAGATGGTAAAGAAGATGGGTTTGTGGCTGTACAGTTCGTGAAATTGCCTGATTTCATAACTGCAGTGTTTGTGGACTCTTGTGGAGATGAATGTGCGAACAGTTCTTCGTGTGTTGCATATTCGGATGCTCATGGAATTGGGTGTCTTACTTGGGATGGTCCCTTAATTGATATTCAGAAATTTGATGGTGTTGGGAATACTTTGAACATTCGTCTCGCTCATTCTGATTTGAGTAAGCTTTCCAATCTTTTCAATTCATTCTCTCTGTTGTTTGAAGTTAATTGAGGTTTGACACTTTCTACTGTTAGTACCTGTAGATAACGAGACCAAATTGTCGACCGCTGCTATAGTATTGATATGTTTAGGAGGAGCAGTTGTTATAGCCATGTTAGCATTGCTGCTATGGAAATTCAGAGACAAAATGAAAGGTTAGGTGATATTTGCTAGCGGTGGGATTGAGCTTGAGCGCGGTTACCTTCACTCTTTCCTTAGAAAATTCTAACCATTCATGCACTTTCAGGTTCAGCAGCTGCTGCTTCGAGTAAAACACAGAACAACAATGAGATGTTTGACCTGAGCAAGAGCAAAGAATTTTCAGCAGAGCTTTCAGGGCCATACGAATTAGGCAGAGAAGGCGAACAATTGAGTGGACCAGATTTGCCAATGTTCAATTTCAACTGTATAGCAACGGCTACTGGTAACTTCTCCGAGGCAAACAAGCTTGGTCAGGGAGGTTTCGGCCCAGTCTACAAGGTAACCAAGCATTTCTGCTGCAAAGCAAAGAAAATGAGCTCAGTTGGAGCTAATATTAAGCCTTGTCTTCTCTTTTAATTTTCCAGGGAAAGCTTCCATGTGGCCTAGAAGTTGCTGTGAAGAGGCTCTCAGTCCGGTCTGGCCAAGGTCTAGAAGAGTTTAAGAATGAGATTATACTGATAGGAAAGTTGCAGCACCGCAACCTGGTCAGGCTGTTGGGCTACTGCATTCAAGGAGAGGACAAGATGCTGCTCTATGAATATATGCCAAACAAAAGCTTGGATTGGTTTCTTTTCGGTAAGGCCTCTTCTATTCAAAAACTGAATTTTTTATACGTGAATGTTAGGATATTGGGTTGAATTCCTTGGTGGGAATGGTGCAGATCCAGTTAAGCAGGTACTACTGGATTGGGAAAAACGGTTGTCAATCATGGAGGGAATTGCACGAGGACTGCTATATCTTCATCGAGACTCGAGATTACTAATCATTCATAGAGATTTGAAAGCCAGCAACATTTTGCTAGACGAAGACATGAATCCAAAGATATCGGACTTTGGCATGGCTAGAATATTTGGTGGAAACCAAAACGAGGCAACAAATACCATTCGAGTTGTTGGCACGTAGTGAGTATAGATAACTTATGCAGCAGCATCCTTGACTTAAAGTAATCTAATAAAACTAATCTTCTTAACATTGTCTAAATGCAGCGGTTACATGGCTCCCGAGTATGCAATGGAAGGTTTATTTTCGGTGAAATCAGACGTCTATAGTTTTGGTGTATTATTATTAGAGTTAATATGTGGTCGGAGGAACACTAGCTTTCGGTCAACCGAGTACTTAACCCTTATCAGCTATGTAAGTTCCTCTGGTCTACCATTTGTTGGGAACTTTAATGTGTAGGTACTAATCATAGACTAAATATGAAAACTTTTTTCAGGCATGGAATCTTTGGAATGGAGGAAGAGCGATCGAACTTCTCGACCCGTCCATTCGGGATTCATCCCGAGAGGAGGAAGTATTGAAATGCATACATGTAGCAATGTTGTGTGTACAAGACTCCCCAGCATATAGACCAACAATGCAGTCCTTGGTGCTAATGCTGGAGAGTGAGTCTGCATCCCTTCCACAACCAAGACAACCTACCTATACTTCCACAAGAGCCTCGATCGACATCGACTTGTTTACCGATGGCCATGACGTTGTATCGTCGAACAACGTAACAGTGACAATGGTGGAGGGTAGATAAGATTTTGGTTTTGGTTTGCTCTCTTAATGTTAATACGTGATTTTGCTGGTTTTCCAGACCAAAGGTCGTTAGTTCGTGATGAATGATTGTTATTTTTATGAAACTATTCAAATTTTATAACGTTTTAGGGAAATTAGAAGCCCAATTTTATTTTCTCAACAAAATATTTTTTATTATATTCTATGGATTGTTATTTATGAAACTATGGGAGCTCAAAGGTTTTGTCGAGTAATTCCGACAAATAACGTTGTATTTGATTTTCATGGATAAAAGTAAAACCAAAGTTAGAAAACTTACCGATTGGAATAGAATAAGAAAAGGAATATATATCGTATATTCTTTATATTGTTTTTAAAAATGAAAATTACAATAATATATTTAAAAAAAAAAAAAAAAAAAAAAAAAATGTTTTTAGTATGTTCATAAATGCAGAATATTCTAATAAAATGCAGTATGATATTTAATAATAATATTAATTTCTTTTTGTTAATAATATCATTATTTTGGGGAAAAAAATGTCAATGAAATGGCAAATGGGGCCATAAATTTTATTGAATTAAATAAATTGACATTGATGCGTTCTTTATTTAGAGATCGCCAATAAAAGGAAAGAATTAAAATCTCATTTAATTCAGATTCACATTTCTTAAAATGAAATATAATAATAAGAAAGAAAAAATGGAAAATCAGCACAAAAGTAAACTCGGTTTAAATAAATAATTATTCATTATAAAAAATAAATAATTATCTGTAATTGTTTGGGTATATTAGTAATTTCATGAGCGTATTAAAATTTATACCTTATATTTAATTTCGTGGACTTTTGGCATGACCGACCTCAACCTCTAAAGCCGACGGACGGACCGATTCGCGGTAAGCCACCGATAAATTTCCACCGTTTGTCTTATAAAAGAGATATATTCCATTAATTTGGGGGAATGAAAAATGTAGAAGGGTACAATGGGAAATTTGGGGAAGTGGCAAGGGTATAATGGGTATAACGCATACGCGACGATTGTGATTGTCAACTCAGGATTGAAGTCCAAAAACACACACCACCAACCCAACTTGCATCCCATGCGAAATGACGAAAATATCCTTGCCTCTCTCCAATTCTTTTAATTTCCATTTTATTGTTTCATTTCATATTAAACGAACCCATTTTCCATTTTTTCTTTTTCCGCTTTTTCTGTTAACGAATTAATTTATGATTTTATTATATATATTAGAAAATTAGTTAGTGGGTTTTAGGTAAATTCAAAGTCTCTGTGCTTTGTAGCTGCTTGAGAGAGGGAAGATTGAGCTGAGCTGAGGCATAGAGGAGCGGCTTCTCCCTTTTGTCTGTGTGGAGCTTGAGCTGTGTTATGTATGTAATGGAACTCTATCGTCTTCCATATTTTGCACTAACCAAAACCTCATAAACCCTCCTCTCTTCAGTTTCTGAGAGAACAAGGGAGTGTCCGAAATGGCGGCTTCATATCCCGATGATTTCAAGTGCCCTATTTCTCTGGAGATAATGTCGGACCCTGTAATACTCTCCTCCGGCCACACCTTTGATCGCTCTTCAATCCAACGCTGGCTCGACGCCGGTCATCGGACTTGTCCAATCACCCAATTGCCCCTTCCTGAAAACCCTTCTCTAATCCCTAACCATGCCCTCAGGAGCTTAATTTCAAATTTTAACCCTGTTTCCCTTTCCAAACCATTTCTTCCTCATCCGCCGCCCCAAACCCTAATCTCCATTCTCATCTCTCCGTCTGCCTCCCTCGATTCTAAGCTCGATTGCCTCAATCAACTCGCCAGGGTGTCAAAGCGCGATTCCGTTATGCGAAGAAAATTGACCGAGTCTGGTGCCGTCTCGGCTGTTCTTAAATGCGTTGGTTCTGACGATCCGACCCTCCAAGAGAAGGCCCTGTCGCTGTTACTGAATCTTAGTTTGGACGATGATAACAAAGTGGGTTTGGTTGCAGAAGGGGCTATTGGTCTCACCGTCGCAGCTCTTCAAGCCAGGTCCCCTGATTGCAGAGCCGTAGCCGCCACGATGCTGACGAGCTTAGCCGTTGTGGAGGTCAACAAGGCTACAATTGGGGCATATCCCTACGCGATTCGCTCTCTTGTTGGTCTCTTACGATACGGCAACAACAGAGAGCAGAAGGAAGCAGCAACAGCGCTTTACGCCATCTGTTCATACCCTGGGAACCGTGTACGGACTGTGGAATGTGGGGCTGTTCCAATTCTGCTTGAAATTGCCAATTCGGGGCTGGATAGAGCAGTGGAGGTTCTGGGGCTTTTGGCCAAGTGTAGAGAAGGTCGAGAAGAGATGCAACGGTTCCACGGAAGTATGGAGATTTTGGGACGTGTGTTGAGAAATGGAGCCCCAAGAGGAGTTCAATACGCTCTTCTAACGCTGAGTTCGCTCTGCTGCCATAGCGAGCGAGCGTGCGTGGAAGCCAGAAGAGAAGGCGTTTTGGGAATCTGTATGACATTGATTGATGACGATAACGAAAAGATCAGAGCAAATGCTGCAAAATTGATTCATATACTTCGAGGAAACAACGCATGAGAAGAAGGAATCAAATCGGATCTTCGCCTGCGGTCAACAATTGGTGGGTTGGTCTGGTTTATTTCTTATGAGTCTATGATTCATGTGGAGTGTAAACGAAGGGATTTTGTTGTGGCGTAATGTCGATCCCTCATTCTCTTTACCGAGGTGAGTCCAATTTCTTCTCGATTATGGGTTTGTACTTTTTTTTTTCTTTTCTTTCTTTTTGGTTGGATAGTTTCTGTACAAAACAAAAACAAAAACAGAATCTGGTAAGATTATGGTTCTTTATATATATATATATAATGTAAATTGAAATAAAGAACAATAGAATGAATCAAGTAGTGCAGGTTTTTCATAAATTTAGATTGTTTTCTTTATGAAAGTTTCCCTTTTGAGTCAACAAGCTAGCGGCGTTGTCATGTGTGGGTGTTAAATGTAATGAAATGGTGCTTTAAATATTGGTTTAGGTAGTTATAAACTTGTATGAAAACACCCCATATCACTTGTTTCTTCTGCTGGAGAGGAAATTCTAATGGGATTCGGATTCTGAAGATAAACAAAAGTTGTGTTTGAATAAGAGAGTAAATGTGTGGTTTAGGGGTTGTAAGAGGAAGGTTTGTGGTTAGAAGTTGATTGGCGTGGCAAAGGGGATGGACTGAGGAGGAACATTTGTTGTTGTTGGTCATTTTCATACGCCACACACATAGGCTCCAAGGACAATGGAGCCCTCCTCGTTTGTTCTTCTCTTTCTTTCTTCATTAGTTATCCAATCTCCTCCTCTGGTTGTTGTAAAAGGGGAGCCTTGTCGTCGTGTCGAGGTTTCAACTTTTGGCCTTTTATAGAAGATTCCTCGATTCTTTATGTTCTAAGGTGTTGAACTACATTCAAGTTGATACTGTTACGTTATCTTTTAAGTTGTTTAGTTTGATAACAGGTTTAGAAGTTCTCCCTTTCACAACTTTAATGTGCAGAAATATTTATGGAGATATATACCTACCGTCAAAATAAATAAATAATAATAACATAGTAAAGAATGCTTCCTGTTCTTTTCTATTTGGGCTTTCGAAGAGAATTGGGCATTGATCATAATAGGCCCAACATGGCCCACTTGTTGGACCAAGCTAACATTTAAGAACCATTATTTTGTTGTTTTTTAACATACCCATAAACTATAGCCAAAAGATTAGATTAAAATAAATGATTATGAAGACTTAAATTATATGGTCAACATAGTGAATCCTGGACTTAGATTTGAGTATTTATTTTAGAGATGGACTTGGTCCTTGTTCTCAATGGTTGCATTTGACTGAATGGTTGATTGAGCATAGCAGTAAGAGGCATTGAATGGACACCAAAAATATGGATGCTGCTCATCATAGTGCTATCCTTCCAAACCCCAACAACCACCACCACTCAATGCCCCATTCTTTCCAAGTTTCCCCCTTTGTTATGCATAAAAGAAAGAAAAGAGGAGGCAACTGGTACTTGGTAATGATGTTATTATCAAAGCGTAAATGGGATGAAAATGAAGGGTGTGATGTTAGAGGAGGCAACTGGTACTTGGTAATGATGTTATTATCAAAGCGTAAATGGGATGAAAATGAAGGGTGTGGATTAACATCACACACACGCTTCAAGACAAACCCTATTCCTTCCAAACCCATTTCATCAAATAATTGATGTCATGGGACCCCCTTTATTCTTTAATCACTCACCTAAACCTTTATTAAAAAAGCTTATCAACTTAACCAAACCCAAATCCCATTCTTAATTTACTCATTCTTTCCTTTTCCCCTGCCTTGAATTTCAAGCCAAGTACTCTAGTCATATAGAAATCTATTATGGGTAAGACTGTGTGAAAAGAATATGATCAAAGATGGTTATTTTTTCACTCTTCAGAAATTGATGAGTTTTCTTACTCAACAGTGATTCAGGTTGAATATTTCACCTGATCCTGAGCTTCCAATATAGGAAGACTGAAGTTTAATCAACCGAAACAATGATGGTGGGAGGAGTGGACATCAACCATCCCATAATTCAACATGATTATTAACAAAACCCCACCAAAATTGGGGTTAGATCCCATGAATTACGCTATATGTATATATATATATATATATATATATATAACTAAATATTGTAGAACACAGCTTGTAGAGCACTATAAATTGGGGTCCCCTCCACGTCTCTACCGTCAAACATTTCGCTCACCCACTTAAGATTTTCCTTTCCGAAGCAAAATTGAAGAGAAAATAAGAAGACAGACGCGGAGAATCCATCAATAATGGCCACCAAAGTTTACATTGTGTAAGCCTCTCTCAATCCCTTCCTTTATCTTTCTTTTGATACATTCAATTGCAGTTTATACACAACAAAACCATTTTTTCCTTTGATTATAATCCTCTTTTTGGTACTGAACTGTGAACCCAGATTTTTTTTTTCAGTCACTTTTCTGCAACTTTGAAGTTCTCTCTTCGAAATCGAAACGTTAAAGGCTCTGTTTTTAATGATAAAAAAAGACATCCTGGAAACTTGAACTTGTAGACTTTGCTTTATTATGTTCTTTTATTTGGTTGGTTTTTCTGACTAAAAGTCGATCAATTTCTTTTAGAACAGTGTAAAAGATGATGAACTTTTAACTTGTCTAAACTTACTAGCTTCGTTTCCTTTGTTCTTTTTTTGGATGTAATGGACTTGTTTTATAGGGGAAGTTCTCTTTCCCTTATCTGTCTGTCTCATTGTTACCTTGGTGTATTTGATTGTATTTCTTAAACATCTGCATGAACAGTGAGATGAATATTTCCAGAGACAGATTAAATTGATATCTTTTTCAATGTTTGTTCCACCAAACATGTCAGTGATTTTTTAATGTCACTCTCAAAATCTTGTCCCACTAGCTCACAGTCAAAGTGATTTTTAATTACCATGTGTGCAAGTTTCATGTTTTGTTTGTGCATTCTTAGGTTACCTATGGAAGTGGGATCTTTATTAGACAAAATGATGTGGAAATTTAGGTGTGATATGTGAACTAGACTACCATGAAAAGAAAGCTGAAGTGATTAAGCAACCCAACCTAACCTGTTGAAATCATGTAAAAGCTTTTGGCTAATTTTGTGGACCCAGCTTTAGGACTTTTACTTCTTATTCCTACTGCTTATTTTGTCATCCATAACTATTGGAACTTCCTCTAAGTTCTACTGCTTAGCTGTGTGATGTCAATGTATTCACTGTTGTTTTTCACTCAATGATCAGGTAAATTGTCTTGTCTTCTAACCAAGTCGTCGAGAGTTTGATTTTGTTTTGAAAGTTTAGCTTCTTTTCACACTACATGTCCAAAACACAACATCTACAAGAAACTATGACCGTCTTGTGATATGGTTGGTTGTTGTGTCATTTATATGAGAAAACGTTAAAAGACTGTTTGTAACGGTCAAAGCCCACCGCTAGCAGATATTATCCTATTTGGGCTTTCCCTTTCGACCTTCCCTCAAGGTTTTGAAAGTGCTTCTATTAGGGAGAGGTTTCCACACCCTTATAAAAAATGCTTCATTCTCCTCCCCCAACCAATGTGTAATCTGACAATCCACCCCCCTTCGGGGCGCAACGTCCTTGCTGGCACACCACCTCATGTCCACTCCCCTTCGTGGCTCAGCCTCCTCACTGGCACATCGCCCGGTGTCTGACTCTGATACCATTTGTAACGGCCCAAGCCCACCGCTAGCAAACAGTTCTCTTTGGGTTTTCCCTTTCAGACTTCCCCTCAAGGTTTTTTAAAACATGTCTTGCTAGGGAGAAATTTTCACACCGTTATAAAAAATGCTTCGTACTCCTCCCCAACTGATATAGGATCTCACACTGTTGTTCATGGTCTGTAAAGAGTTGTTTTAAACTTAGATGACTATGTTGTGCAGTTACTATTCCATGTATGGACATGTCTTGAAGCTGGCAGAGGAAATTCAGAAAGGAGCTGCTTCTGTAGAGGGAGTGGAAGTCAAATTATGGCAGGTGCGCGTCTTATTAACGCTGTAACCGTTCATTTCTTTAGGCGCTGGATTAAGATATTCCTAATTTTATTCACAACTAATTAACCTTTTGCACACTTCTGCATTTATCACTCATTTTTTTGGTCCTGTTAGAAGATACATTTTGGGAACTGGTTTTGATGCTGAGTTATGTGAATGAGTGAATAATGTATTCAAACAGGTGCCAGAAACATTGCCACTAGAGGTTCTTGAGAAGATGCAAGCACCGTCAAAGGGTGAAGCACCCATCATTTCACCAAACGAACTTGCTGAAGCTGATGGCTTACTCTTTGGATTCCCTACAAGATTCGGAATGATGTGTGCTCAATTCAAAGCATTCCTGGATGCAACTGGGGGTTTATGGAGAACTCAATCACTTTCAGGCAAGCCTGCAGGCATTTTCTATAGCACTGCTTCTCAAGGAGGTGGACAGGAGACTACTCCGTGAGCCTCTTTTCTACAACCTCCTCACCTTTTTAAACTACACCTTCACATTTCCTTCGTCAACCAAACATTTTAGAGCTAAAAGTTCAAGTACTAAAAAAATGTCTTAAATTTTTGTGTTGCAGCTTAACAGCCATTACTCAGTTGGTTCATCATGGAATGCTATTTGTTCCGATTGGATATTCGTTCGGAGCTGGAATGTTCGAGATGGAGAACATCAAGGGCGGAAGTCCCTACGGTGCTGGAACTTTAGCTGGCGATGGCTCGAGACAGCCCTCTGAACTTGAACTTCAGCAAGCTTTCCACCAGGGAAAGCACTTTGCTGGCATTGCAAAGAAGCTCAAGGGAAACTGATTGTTTGCTATAATATTGGTCATACTATGCTTATTATTTGTTCTCCCTGCCATTATATGTATAGCTATTCTCTATTCTCTGTTGAAGAATTTGCTATGTCCTGTTGAATATCTCTGTGTTGCCTTTTACTTGTGTATCTATTGAAGCTTACACAGCTACCAAACACTAATATCTATCAAAGTTGTCTGTTGTGTATTTTAATGTAAACTGTTAAACCCATTATCCTTTCAAGACATTCCATTCCTAGATCAAGTTCACTACTAATAGATATTGTCCTCCTTAGGTTTTCCATTCCAAACTTTCCCTCGAGGTTTTAAAGCATAGGGAGAGATTTTCACACCCAAGTAATGTTTCATTCCTCTCTCCAACCGATGTGGGATCTCATAGTCCATTCCCTTGAGGGCCCAGCGCTTGGCGATATTATCCTTATTGGGCTTTCCTTTATAACTTGACTTTAAGTCTTAAAACGCGTTTACTAGTGAGAAATTTCCAGACTTATAAATAATGCTTCCTTTTCCTTTTCAAATGATGTGAGATCGGAAATTTTCACGGCAAGGGCAAGAAAAACAAATATGTTTCAAACTTGGAAGTAAAAAGAAAAAGAAAAGAAAACCTATGATTGTTGGAGCCTACAGATAAAGATAACAGGAAAAACATACATAATTAGAAAGGAAAATANTTGGGCCAAGAGTTGCATGATTACAAAGGATCATGAGTGGTGTGATAACAAATGGGCCAACAGCTACAATACAAGTTTATCCAACGTGAAGCTGTTGTTCCCTATGGAATGTCTCTGTCTATATATCATCAAAAACCCAAATTGGTGTTGAATGAAGAACAGCGAGTAAGATCTTATGATCTGATCATCATAAACCAGGACAGCAAAGAGAAATGTTGAAATTTGAGGGTACTGTCGTAGTACTCAAAAGAAAAGGAAAAGATATTAGGAGGGAATAAAATATATAAAGAAAGAGGATGAGGCCATAAAAGAGCAGCTACATCAAGCTTTGTGAACGGGGGAATTTGAGCCAAGTGTGAGTTTTTTTTATTCCTGAATGGCATACAAGATCGGATTCAAAGTTACGAAAAGAAATTACACTTTTTCAAATCACATCATTTCTAAATCTTCAAACACAAGTTCAAGGAATTCAACAACATGATCAACTTCGTTTCTCTTATTTTAACACCAAAACAAGCAAGAAAACAAGAGATTTTTGAGTATTCCTTTTTGTTGATTCTTTTTCTTCATAAACCATATATACAATCATAACCCACAAAGAAAAGAGAATGGAAATTATTCATTTCCATTAGTCACAAAGTAAAGCAAAGTACTGATCCGGATTCTCTTAATACCCATCAACCCATCATATAATTTAACCACAAAAGCACTTTCCCACATGATCGGTCACTTCTCAAAATGGTTCTTCCACGTTAAGCCTCTTAAATTTTGCTTTGCATTTCACAAAAATGCCTTAAAAAAAAGCCACCTTTTTTGCGTATGCTTTTTATTGGATAATCTCTTCCTTGTGTTCTTTACGTTTTGTAAGAGATAATATGTTAAATGCATTAATAATTGTGTATATAACAATGCATTAATAAGGGATGGTCGTGTGGTAGTACGGCCCCTCACAGGCACGCGCGCATGCCCTTCAGGAACCCTAAATGAAATGCGCACACACAAAGTGCCTCTGAGCTTCCACTTCCACTACCAATCCCTATATTATTTACTTCTTTTATTCCATCCAACACAAACAAACACAACCTCCACTACTTACGCGTCTCGCTTCCCTAGATACTATTACTTATTTTCTTTTTCAAAACATGTGTAATCCGATTCACCTCTAGTAGATATTATCCTCCTTGGGCTTCCTCTCACGGCTTTAAAATGCGTCTTCTAGGAGATGATTTCCATACCCGAGATCCACCGCTAGCAGATATTATCCTCTTTGGGCTTTCTCTCACGACTTTAAAATGCGTCTAGGGTAAGGTTTCCACACCCTTATAAATGGTGATTTGTTCTCCTTCCCAACCAATGTGGGACATCACAATCCATCCCCTTCGGGGCCCAGTGTCCTCGTTGGCACTATTTCCTTCCTCCAATCGACGTGGGACCGCCTCCAAATCCACCCCTTTTGGGGCCAGCGTCCTTATTGGCACACCGCCTCGTGTCTACCCATTCGGAGAACAACGTGAAGGCTGGCACATCATCCGAAACCTGGCTCTGATACTATTTGTAACGACCCAGATCCACCGCTAGCAGATATTGTCCTCTTTAGCTTTCCCTTTCGGGTTTTCCCTCAAGGCTTTAAAACGTGTCTGCTAGGTGAAGTTTACACACCCTTATAAATGGTGATTTGAACCTCCACAGCGAACGTGGTACAATGAGAGCATGATTCAAAACCCAAAATTGCAAAACATTTTAATTGTCATTCATTACAAATTAAAAAAGGAACAGGAACAAAAGGGTGAACTTTATACACTAATTCCACCCCATCTGCTAAATCCAGCTATCATCAACTACCCACTTACGCTGCCCTGTCTGTGTCGTTGAGTACTTTACCTGAATTTAGCACTTGTTCCTGTTCTTCCCAATACTCTACCACTACTCTATTTTTAACATCAAATATTACAATCTGATATCTTCTTTTTTCTCTATAAAACTCCCTACTGCATGCATTCTTTTAATCTCTTCACCGGAATGTTCCACCGAACGTCGGAGTCCAGAAGTCCGCCGTGCCTACATTGGACACTGGAAATGTGCTTGAGACCGGCACCAAGCAAAGCCCTCGGCTTCTCAGATCTTGTTTTGGGCAATCTGGGTCTTCCTTTTCACATACCTGTTGGTGTTGTAGGGTGGGTGTTATTCCATTGTTGCTCTTCATATATGGAGTGCTTAAGACCTGAAATTACAAACCAAATTAGGCTGTAAATAAAGTGTTGATGATTTGAATTTTGGGAGGAAATTAAAGTTGATACACATAAGTGGAACATACACTGACTTGATCGTGGAGGAACTTGATGTACTCAATGGCTTCGTGAAGAACTGAGGCAGTATCGGTCTGGGAAGACAGAAGAATATATTTGGAGATTTAATGAAATGTTTTCTTTTCCAAAAAGGATGAAACATGGAAATCCAAAAATTCACCTTTCCAAACGGTGAAACCAGTTGTTGAAGCGCAGTCACACGGTCCCCTAGCTTCTCTTTCCGCACCTAATTGCCACACCGTTAGTTTTTGTCCTTTTTTATAAATCAAGATTCTTTTTTTTTTTTTTTTTTTTTTTTTTTTTTTTNAACAATTAATGTAAATTGGATTTTAATTACTCATAAAATCTCACCTTAAATGTCGGCAATGGTGATGGAGTTTCAATTCGAGGCCTTTTGAACACTGGTACTGATTCATTTGCGCTGTTTTTGTCACATTTCTTGGGTTCTTGACCATTTTCACAATTACCATTATTGATAGGCTGAAGAAAAAGAAACATATAATTAAAACAAGCTACACAACGTAAGGATGGTTAATTATTAGCAACAAAGAATTTACCTTGGCGCTCTTTTGTTCAAGTAAGGAAGCAATGCCCTGTGGAATGTGAGTTGAAGTAGCTGCGGATGGGGCGTTCCAAAAGGGAGTGTTATTGGCGAAGTGCAAGGCGGCAGAAACAGGCTGAGGGTGAGGGTGGGTTGCGTTGAAAAGGGAATGGGCATGTGGTGGTTGTTGTTGTTGTTGTTGTTGATGAGGGTATCCATATAAAGTTGAGTCAAGAGGAAACAAACCCTGGCAAGTGGGTGTGTTAGTTGTGGATGAACAGTTAATAGACATCAAACCATTTTGCTCCAACATGTTGTAATCTTCATCATCTCCTTGCTTCAATCCGTTTATGAAGCTCGAATCAGACGAGAAACTCGTTTTAATTTCCTCATCTTTGTACCTCTCAATTCCATTCGAATTGAAGTTGCTCTCACCTCGCCCATCGCCGCAACTATCCAAACAAAACGAAATTAAAAAAAAAAATAAAAATAAAAAAATAATTTTTTTATCACAACAATTTTTTTTTTTTTTTTTTTTTTTTTTAATTTTTTTTTTTTTTTTTTTTTGCCAAGAACTCACAGTAAACCATCAGGTTGGTTCCAATGATCGGAGGTGGTGGAAGAAGAGAGAGCAAAACCCATCATTTGGAAGGTGGAATAGTCTTGAAAAAGCATGGAGTTATTGTTGTTGCTGTTGTTGTGGTCGGAATCAGTTGCGGACTTGGGCTTGATGTCGAGGAAATCATCAGCCGGCGGCCAACCTAGGTCGCCGATCCCGACGGAACAGGGCGATAAGCCACCGACGGTGACCATCATGTTTCGTGAAGAGCTCCACCAATTATCGCCGCAAATAGCAGCCTGAAAATCCTCTGCCATATCCTAAACCCCAATGACAAATCCCTGCCTCTCTCTAACTTTGTGTTTACTATCTCTCCCTTTAAATATGAAACAGACAGAGGGCAGTTTATTATATATATATATATATATATATATATATATATATATATATATATATATATATATAAACTCAAATTTAAAACCGGAATCGGGTTGACGTTTCGAGGAGAGATTGATGGATAGGACGCGAGGAACAAAAAGAGGGTTTTTTTTTTTTTTTTTTTTTTTTCCTAATCGAATTTCTTGGTTATTTTCTTTCTCTCCTACTTTCCCTTTCTTCTTCTCCCACTTTTTTTTTTTAATATTATTATTTTAATAATTTGGTAAACAATTGTTTTTGTTACGTGCGAATAAAGGGTGTAGGGTTGAGAATGGTGGTAAACGTGACAGTTCTTGATCTGACGGTCACGTCATGATGTGTTCTATTTCTTTTCCATCCAACGGTCGATATTTTTTTTCTTCGTTTCTTTATATATTTACAGCTGACGACATAATCCTACACATGGTTCATGTACAATGATTAAGTAAATCATGTAAGATAATTATATAAATTAAAGGTATAATTTAAATTGTTATCTTACATGATTTACTTAATCATTTTTTTTCAATATTATGGCTCTGTAAATTGTATGTACGATCTATGTTGAACTAAATTCAAAATTTATTAACTTAAAAGATTGTTAAAACTTCTTAAGTGATTTTTTCATAAAATATTTGTTAAAATTTGATAAGTTGATAATAGAGATATATAATTAGGGTCATGTGTATATCTAACAAATATATATATATAACTAGATAAAAAGAAATGGGGTTTTAATCTTAAAATGATTTTTCTTTAAAACTGTGTTATTCTTATGCTTTAGGTAGAGTATCTATTAATGCAAATTAAATATAGATAAATTATTCTGCCTTTATATAAAAGAAACTCCTATAATAATTCTTAATAATTAGTTTTAACTTTTTTTTTTTTTAATAATTATTTTTTGGACAAAGTGTAAAGTTAATAGGCGTTTATTTTTATTTGTCTATTTTTAATAAAATACCTTTAAAGATATCATATGAAGTGAGTTTTTGAAATTATATATAGCAATTATTTCTCAAATTTTCATACATAAAAATATCACCTGATAGCTTTTAGTTATTATTGTACTATACTCAATAACATACCTCCAATAATTATTAATTAAGATTGAATTGCATGCTATGGTATACATGATAATATCAAATGATTAAATGCCTAAATTATTCTCTTGCTTTTATTTGATTATTGTTATGAACTCTTTTTCATATAAAACTGTTCGTATCTAATAATATATTTTGGATAAGTCTTTTATTATTTTATAAGTGTTTTTAATCCCTTAAAAAACTTTCCAAATTATCATCATATTTATGTCCTACCAAATGGTATATATTTTAAACCTTTAATAATACCTAACGATATTCGGTGTGCTCTTGAACAAAGTACGCATCAAACAAACTTTTCAAAAAGTTATTTTAACTCTCTCAATTAAATATTTAAATATTTAGTTTTTTTCATTTTAAAAAAATGTCTGAAATATATATTTACAAAAATCTTTAAAAAAAATTAATGGAATTTTTTGAAAAAATAAAATGTCGTTGAAGTAATAGTCTTAAATTTTAATTAAGATAATACAAAAATGAAGAAGGATGACTTTTGTGATTTGAATATTTGAAAGTAAAAGATAATAATAAAATAAAAAACATTAAGTTAAAAAGTCAATTTAGGCAGAATTGTCACGCATTTAATATAGAATTCAACTTGGGTAGAAAATTTTGGTTAAATGCTTTCCTAGTATACTTTCGCTTGCATTTCACTCAACTTACCCAATAGTAACTCCATTCCTTTTTTTTTTTTTACCATTTCGTCCGCCTCCTAATCTTGATTAAATCTTAACCACACTTTTTTTTCTTTTTATTTACCTTTATAATTTTCGATGTTATTGTCTTCTCTCAAACAAACGAGTAGAGAATGAAAACAATATTTCATTAATGATATTAACGATAAAGTTATGAAGTTTGAGTAAATGAAATTATAAGTGAAATGTAAACTAAGAAGACAAAATTGACTTTAGAAATGAAAGGTAGTAAATAAAAAAGTGAAAGATGATGAGTAATTGAGGAATTGAAATTTGGAAGGAATAGGATGGAGCAAAGAAGGTAAAGTAGGGGAGTGGGTCAATGATGAAAAGAGGACCCACAGGGACCCACACGGTAAGGAGGCATGCGAGACATGTAGGGCCTCTCCTTCTTTCGGCCGAAAATGTCAAAGCCCCAAAGACTCCACCGTCTTTTTCTTCTCCCCAAATCATTTCGCTTACCTTACACGTACAACCTCCGCCTCTCCACCCATTGACCTCTAATTTATTCAATTTTTCTCATCTTCTTAACTGTCTTATGATTTAACATGTGGCGTAGCTTTGTTGTGGAGGGTTGATTAAGAAATGAGGGAATTAGGTCAAATTCCTCCACTCTCTCTTTCCCTCTCTTTGGATTTTCTTCTTTGTCCTTTTGACCTTTAAAGAATCCACCTCAACTCCTCGATCATCATTTCTTATAACCCTACACATCGCTACTCATATAACTCTTGCCACCCAATAAGTTAAATGCCCATATCTTTCTATTATATCTATTATCTTATTCACTTACATTAAATACTTACTACTTAGTACCTTACCCTCAATCGTATATTAATAGAGATGTAACTAGATTACCCTATTCGAAATATATATAAATTTTATTAATTAGAGAATTCGTTTTTCATAATACATCAATTAAACTTAATGGGTACAATTAAATTTAAATGACGGGTTTACATGTTCTAAATGGTATACGAATTTATATCTCCATTTTTGGGAGAAGAATTTCTATTAAATCAAATAACATCTTAATGTCAACTTTTTGTGAACAAATTTTAATAATTTTGTGTCTATCTGCAAAGTTAAAATGTTCAAATTTCTTAGCAAAAAGTTGAGATAGATTTGTTTCTTTTACTGAATTTTTATCCTAAAGTTATTTAAAAATAAATAAATAATAACGTGTCTGATAAATATTACAAAATTTATATATAAAAAAAAAAAAATTAAACAATTCTGAAGTTTTTGTGCATTTTTTATAATTTAGTTAATAAAAAATAATTGAAACGAGGTATAAGATGAAGGTACAAGTGAGTGACGTCAGTATGAGGTACTCGTGAGGTGTGCAAAACGACAAAATAGGAAAGGACATGAGTCAGACATGGTCGGCCCCGTAAGAATGGTGGAAGAATGCCCTGGATCACGTGTCATTCTGCCACCAACGGACACGTGCGCGACGCGCGTCCACAAAAAATAATTATATTTACGTTTAATTATTTTTCTACTCTTTCATAATTCCATATTTTTAAACCAAACTCGTATGTCTATATACTTTCATTTAATTCCATTTTAGAGCATTAACTTTCATAACCACGACAATTTAATTGTTGAATTTAATACATAAAATTTTATTTTTTCTAGTTTAACATCTGTAACAACAGGTTACTATCGTAAATAACTCACAAAAAATACCCAATAATTTAATTCTTCTCATTATTAAATACATACAGTTCACTTATCTATACACGCATAATAATAATAATAATAATAATAATAATAAATAAATAAATAAATAAATAAAGTATATGTTACATCATTGAATTCATACACTATATTATTATTATTATTATTTGCAATTATAACATCTAAGGTATAAAATTATATATATTACATAATATCTAAGGTATTCAGTTGTCAAATTTCAAAATTTAAAGGTATAAAATAATATTTATATAAAAATTAAAATAGAATAGAATGTTAAACTTCATTAGGAATAAATAAATGAAGATAAAGGAGATAAAGGAGTTGAGAATAATCTGAAAATGGCCACTTCTAGATTCTTATTAAGTTATGAAGATTTGTTTTTATTTGACTTTTAAATATTTACATTTACAAATTTAATTATTGGACTTATCTACTAAATTCTAAATTTCTCATTAAATATATATTTATTAAGAATTTATTATACTCTTAAAAAAGTTGCATCAATCTCAAAGTTTTAAAATAATATATTTAGAAAATATAATAACAATAATAAAAAAAGGTTTAAGAGAGGTAAAAACATATGGAATTGTGTGAGTTGATGGGTTCATCTAATCTTTGTCGGAAAATTGCTTCCGATTCTCTCTCTCTCTCTCTAAAGTGTAATTAATTTTAATATAAACAGTCTTTTAAGGCATGAATCCCGTTTGACATCCGTGTAAGAATCGAATTCCCATGAGTAAAGTATTTTTTTAATGCAAATTGCAGACCCAAGGGACCTTGGGTCTTTTATTGATTTAAGTAAACAAAAATATATGATACTCGATAGAGTAACCTTTATGCTCTCTACAATGGTATGATATTCTCCACTCTGAGCTTAAGTTCTCATGACTTAAGGTCTCACATCAATGGAGAAAGTATTATTTATTTATAAACCTATGATTATTTTCTAAATTAGCCGACGTGGGACTTTCATCATTCAACAATATTTAGAATGGTTAAGAGAAGCTTCGCCTCGACTTAACATTTAATACTCTTTAATTAAAATCCTAGAGGAGATTTCACAAATTAGATTAGTTAACCGATACATATATAATTAATCATCTTCATCCGTTGAATATAATAATGGGGTTGGAACATTTTTGTTTTTTTATGATCTTCATCACTTATTCAAGCATCCATGGAAACCTATTCTTGAAACCAAGAATTTCTCTTTATCCAAAAAATTTGACCTAAATAATTATAAATAGTAACAAACATTATAGGTTTGATCTTATTTTTTGATATCCCAATGGCTAAAATGGAGTTGAAAGATGGGTTGGACCTACTCCAAGTTTCCTCCTTTCCTCTCTTGGTACATAGTGTAGAGGTTAGAAGGTTTAAGTTACTAGCTTTCTAATTATTTGTTTATGTGGGCAATACCAAAGTCTAGATCGTATCATAATTGAGTCAATACAAATAATCTTATTTTCTGACCTTACCAAAATCTTAATTGACCTCTTTAATGAAGTCAAATTATTTTCCAACTAATTATACTTTTTTTAATCTTGGTTAGGGTCAACCCTTGCTTCTCCCCCATAAACTAAATTCCAAAACCGGGCATTAAAGTAATGATTAGTGGCACAAATTATGTATTAGTTAGGTAAAACAAAAGTGTGGGGAATTGATTTACAGTTTCAAAAACATTTGTTTTATACATGTTGGCCTTTTGTCGTGCTTTTTATTCGGTTTTATCTGCAAGTTTGTCTAAAAAATTGAGGATTTGTTCAACCACTAATATAATATTCTAAACACCAACTTCCTCTTCTAAGTATTTAATTTCCCACACATTCTTCTTTTTAATTATAATATACTCTTTCTCATTTCATATTTCAACTTTGAGCTTTGGTTATGTTACTGATGTCATCAGAGTTGTTACATAAAAGTCTTTCAACATTATGTACATACAATCTTAGAAGGAAAAAAAAAAAAAAAACATTATTATATATTAATGGGTATTTTTCGTATGTCACAATTATGATGAGTTCATTTATGAGCATGTAATTAATCATAATAATCTCACACATGCCATAAATAAGGTAGACAAAAGTAATTCTATAAGGTGCGCAACACATAAATGTTAATAATATAGTTTATGTATATAAAAACAAACACAGACTAAAAGCTCTGTATTATGTCGAATCAATCTTAGTGTTCAAATTGGGCTAATTCAGGCCCAACTTTTATATTTTGTCTTTATATTGAATATCTAGTGTTTTTATTCTACGTATATGGAGCGACTATAGTTCTGCAAATGGGACCGGACAGCTGCTACGATTTGGTGGTTTATTTTGAAATTCTGCTTTCCCTGCCCTGAGTGGGTCTCCTCTGCATTGTTACAAGCCCATGTACTAACAACTAAGTGGACCTTCAACATAAAATTGACCCATTTAAGCAAACAAAGCGTGGTTGTGGGCCTTTAACATAAAAATGGCCCAAATAAGCAAAAAAGAAACGTCATTGTGAGCCTATAACATTAAAATTATCCAAATGAGCAAATGAAGAGTTGTTAAAGGCCTTTCACATGAAAATGGCCGAAATAAGCAAATAAAGGGTCGTTGTGGGCCTTTAACATTGAAATGGCATAAATAAGCAAATAAAATGTCATTGTGGGCCTTTCACATTAATACGGCCCAAATAAGCAAATAAAGCGTTGCTGTGGGCCTTTCACATTAATACGGCCCAAATAAGCAAATAAAGCGTTGCTGTGGGCCTTTCACATTAAATTGGCCCAAATAAGCAACTATAACGTAGTTGTGGGCCTTTAAGATGAAAATAGCCCAAAGAAGAAAATAAACAGTCGTTGTCGGTCTTGAACATTAAAGTGGCCCAAATAATGGCACAAATAAGCAAATAAAGGGTTCTTGTGGGCTTTAACATAAAATGGCATAAATAATGGCCCGAATACGCAAAAGAACGTTGTTTTGGGCCTTTAACATTAAAATGGCCCATATAGTGGCCCAATTAAACAAATAAAACGTTGTTGTGGGCCTTTGACATTAAAATGGCCGAAATAAGAATTTAAAGTGTTGTCGTGGGCCGTTAACATCGAAATGGCCCAGATTATGGCCCAAATTAGCAAATAAATCGTCGTTGTGGGCCTTTAACATTATTATGGCCTAAATGAGCAAATAACCTGTTTATGTGCCATTAACATTGAAGTGGCCCATATAAGAATATAAAACGTCGTTATGGGCCTTTAACATTAAAATGGCCGAAATAAGCAAATAAAGCGTTTCTATGGGCCTTTAACATTGAAATGTCCCGAATACTGGCCCAAATAAGCAAATGAAGTGTTGTTGTGGGCCTTTAATATTAAAATGGCCCAAATAAGATGATAAAGCGTTGTTGTGGGCCTTTGACATTCAAATGGTCCATATAATGGTCCAAGAAGCAAATTAAACGATAGTTTGGGCTTTTAACATTAAAATGGCCGATATAAGCAAATAAAGCGTTGTTGTGGGCCTTCAAAATTTAAATGGCCCAAATACAGGCCCAAATAAGCAAATATGGCGTGATTTTGGGCTTTTAACATTAAAATGACCCAATTCAGCAAATAAAGCGTTGTTGTGGGCCTTGATCATTAAAATGGCCCAAATAATGGCCCAACTAAACGAAAAATTGTCGTTGTGGGCCTTTAATATTAAAATGGCCCAAATAAGCAAATAAAGCGTTGCTCCATCTTTAGCATGAAAATTACTCATAAATTGGCCGAAGAACCAAATAAAACGTTGTTGTGGGCCTTTCATATTAAAGTTGCCCGAATAAGCAAAGAAAAGCGTTGTTGTGGGCCTTTATCAATAAATGGCCCAAATAAGCAAATAATAGTGTTGTTGTGGGCCTATAATATTAGAATGGCCCAAATAAGCAAATAAAAGCGTTGTTCTGGGCCTTTAACATAAAAATGGTCCAAATAAGTAAAGAAAAGATTCGTTGTAGGCATTGAACTATAAAATGGCCCAAATAAGCAAATTAAGTGTTTTTGTGGGCCCTTAACATTAAAATGGCTCAAATAAGCAAATAAAGCGTCGTTGAGGGCCTACAACATGAAAATGGCCGAATAAGTAAATAAAAGGGTTATGTGGGCCTTGAACATTAAACGGCCCAAATAAACTATTAAAGTGTCGTTGTGGGTCTTTAACATTAAAATGGTCCAAATAAGCAAATAAAGCGTTGTTGTGGGCTTTTAACATTAAAATGATCAAAATAAGCATATAATAGCGTTGTTGTGGGCCTAGAACATTAGAACGGCCCAAAAAGTAAATAAAAGCGTCGTGGTGGGCCTTGAACATTAAAATGGTTCAAATAAGTAAATAAAGTGTCGTTGTGGGCCTTGAACATAACAATGGCCCAAATAAGCAAATAAAGCATCGTTGTGGGCCTTGAACATTAAAACGGCCCAAATAAATAATCAAACAAATCGTTGTTGAGGGATTTCGAATTCCTAGAACGACGACAGCCTCCTCTCTGCTTTTACCTCCAAACTCCAAACCTAGTTTTGTTTCTGTCGAAAATGTCTTCCTCTTCCCTGTACCGTCGCCTCCATGGGGTCTTCAACCTCCCTCGCTCCTCTGCAGCCAAATCCAACAAACTCAACCCCTTGCCTCTTTCCTCATCCACCAACGAACCCAGCCACTCGCCTCCTTCCTCACCCACAAACAAACCCAGAAAATCGAAACCCACCGCCGGTTCCGCCTCCGCTGCTACCCCTCTCACCGTTGAACACCGTCTTCAAAAGCTTGTCAGCAAGTTCATAAAGAGCTCCGAGTCCGAGCGCTTCCGCGCCAGGCATGGTATCTTTGACTCTACAGTTCGCCGCCTTGCTGTCCATAAAAAATTCTCCATGATTGAGGATCTTATAGAAGCTCAGAAGAAGTATGACGATATTACGGATGAAGGGTTCGCGATCCGCCTCATTATGCTTTATGGGAAAGCGGGTATGTTTAGTCATGCACGCAAGCTGTTCGATGAATTGCCTGAACTGAATTGCGAGCGGACTGTGAAGTCATTTAATGCCCTTCTGGCGTCTTGTGTGAATGCCAAGGAATATGATCAAGTTGAAACGATTTTTCGGGATTTACCCGAGGAACTTTCGATTGAAGCTAATGTGATCTCGTACAATATTGTTATCAATGCGTACTGCGAGATGGACGCCTTGGATAAAGCCATCCTGTTCTTCAATAACATGGAAAAGAACGGGATGGAGCCAGATTTGGTTACCTTCAATACGCTTTTAGCTGCATATTATAGAAAGGGTCATTTTTTAGATGCGGAAAACATGTGGAGTGTGATGGAAAACAAGAACCTTGCTCCTAATCTCATAAGTTACAATGCGAGGTTGCGAGGAATGGTTCAGGAGAAAAGATTGCAAGAAGGGATTGGGTTGCTAGCAGAAATGGAGGAGAAAGAAATCAAGCCAAATGTGTCCAGTTACAATGCTCTGATTAAAGGTTTTTGTGACGATGGGAATCTGGAGGAGGCGAAAAAATGGTATTACAAACTGAAGGAGAAGGAAGCTACTCCGAATCGATCAACTTACAGGGCACTTCTCCCCTTACTTACCGAACAGGGTGATTTTGATATGGCACTTGAACTGTGCAAGGAGGCCATTGATAATCGTTTAGTTATTAATGCAGCAGAGGTGCAGCGTGTTGTTGATGGATTAGTTGAAGCTTCCAAGATTGAAGAAGCAAGTGACCTTGTGCAACTGTGCAATTCGAACAATTATTTAAATTTCAAGTTGGAATTGCCTCAGACGAGCACTTGATAAAGTTATTTCTATATGTTTCTTCGGCTTCAATTTTATGTTGTTTGTCAAATCGACGTTCTTTTTCCTCTAGCAATTTGATTAAACAGGGATCTGGATGAATTTTTTATCGAGTTATTACGACTTATTATGGAAACATGAACGAGATTGAGAGTTTTTGGGTCTCAGCATCATTGCCATTTGTCTCTGATAACAATAATTTCATTCTGGTTTCCATGGTGCTTACAGAATTATGTACAATCATAGCATGATAATTGAGCTTAATGATAATGCATTTTCCAACGACAGAGGACCTATATGAACAATTAATTGGAAGAGACATTCAATGAATATGTTAAAACACAGGAAGTTCAACATATCTCAATTCGATACAAAGGAATTCAACTTGTTTTCATAGAGTTTGGCTGGCCGCAAAGCATCTTGTTTAGGAGTGTGATTTGCAAATGACTCGCTTGGTTTCACAGGAAGCAAATCATCTTTCTTGTTTAGAAGGCTTTGAAGGGACCAATTCATCATCTCTGAAACTCATTGATCCTCGGCATGGAGATCCATATCAGACCACCCAAGCTATGCGAGTTCAGCGTTCATTGGCCTACCAAAATTTTCGACTGTCCTAGCGTGCGGCATCAGTTCCTCTTGATAATTAAAAACCATAATGAAACTTTTCCTGTAGTGACCTCCCGCCGCCATTTTCCCAACATTAGAAACGAGAACGATGGTGGAGGAACAAAGTCAGCTACATACATTGCCACTACTTTCCTTAAGCGACCAAACACGGGCCAAACTAGCTACAGACATCTTTCATCATGGGAACCAGATGACACTTCAGTTCATGTAAGATCCATTTCTTGTAAGGGTGTGTAAACCTCTCCCTAAAAGACGCGTTTTAAAAATAATGAGACTACCGGAGATACCTAAGTAGCCAAATGAACAATATCACAAGAAAGAAAAGGAGCCCTGCTCTTTTAATCATGTTATATTCCAAATAGCTTTTTGATGGATTTGACAGCTTGAAGAGATGAAGAAAGACTAGTGAGGCAATAAGAGAAGGATTCCCACCCCGCTCTGCTGGAGATGCTCCACTTTCTTGCATCCTGTGTCAAGAATCGGCATCTAAACATAAAAGGAAGACGCAGGAAATTTTTTTTTGGAGGAGAAAAGAAGCTTTTACTTCGTTGTTACAGCTAAATCTAAGGCATCCCATGTAAGTTTATTAGCCAGTAACGTTGGCCCTTCCCTTTATTCGTATTCTCTCCTCTTAATCTCTCTCGCACCTTAATAAAGCTTCCTTCACAAACCATACAGTTCTTGCCTGTGGTTTTTCTTCAACTTCTCTGCCGACCGAGTTCCTTCCATTTGCTTCTGAAAGAAATGCAGAGAACTTATGGTTTTCTTGTCTGCCTCTTGGTTATTATTATGGATGTTACGGCTGGAATTCTTGGAATTCAGGCTGAAATAGCTCAAAACAAGGTATACGAAGGCTGGAATGAAAATTCTGTACGAAAATTCTTTGTTAAAGATCTGGTTTTTTTTTTCCCCCTCATTATTTTGTGCACTTTTGATAGGTGAACCATTTGAAAATGTGGATTTTTGAGTGTAAAGACCCAAGCTATAATGCTTTTAAGCTAGGCTTGGCTGCAGCCATACTTCTTGGCATTGCTCACGCCATTGCCAATTTGATTGGTGGGTGCATTTATGTTCGATCTGCTGAAGAATACAAAAGGTTAACCTCTACCAAGCAAATTGCTGTGTGTTCGCTCATCTTTGCATGGTAAGAACAGCCTTCCCTACCTTTTTCAAGATCGACGCGACCCTTATGGTTCTCTGATGCAATGTTTTCAAATGGTGATTACATAGGATTGCGCTTGTGGTTGGATTCTCAATGCTTATCTCCGGGGCGATGTATAACACAAGGTCGAGAGAATCATGCGGGGTTGCTCATAATCATCTTCTGTCTATTGGGGGGATTGTGTGCTTCGTGCACGGCTTGTTTGCAGTTGCTTATTGTATTTCTGCCACAGCAGGCATCAGGGATGAGATGAAGCCGCCACAGCCACAGGGGAACCCTGCCGGAGCTACAGTCCACGTTTAGCTCTTTGATGAACTTTACATTGTGTTCCTTCACAGTTCTTCAACCGTAAGATTTTGTCAAATTGACTGTTTTCAATGTCTGCATGTTGCTTCAATTCGTAGCTAGAACTAATCCCAAATTTGGGAATAGCTCTCTCCTTGATAATATAAAATCATATTCCTCTTGTTCCCATCTTGGTTGAGAGAGCTCCGAAGAAAGAAAGAAACTCCTCCCTTTACAAGAACTAATGCAGTAAGTAATATGCAATTTGAAAATGGGATTAAAAACACAAAAAGTTCTGATCGGACAGATATTTTTACAATTATCTTCAAACTTGAGAAGAAACTGTAAACAATGTTCTAAGATTATTGTATGACTAATAACTATAACTATATTTATATTAAAAACAAAACAAAAAACAAAGGTTGTGAGAAGTGAGTAAGATCATAAGCTGCAAACAATTAAAAAAAATATGAATCAAACAGTTCTAAAAAACTACTCCGAAGCACCTAAGTGAGCAATTCTCACAATATTCATGATCTTCAATTCTCAAACACAGCAAAGAAAGAAAACATTCTACAAACATCTTGAATGATATTATAACTACTCATATCAGCGTAAGACAGGAAGATCTGCTTAACCATGATGAAGAAAATATAAGATAGATGTTTTTAGGAGAACATCAAACTAGAAGAAGCAGACGTCAACACCAAATACATATGGCAGAGCCTAACCAACGGAAGTAGAGGTTGAAGCATAGTCAGTAGGACATTACCCTAAGGCCTCGAGGCAATCATAAACTCAGACAAACTACAAGTATAGCAATCAGTAAATACTAGACAAAACAACAAACAGGAACAATTTGAGCTCTGAATTATCAACATGGAAGCTGTCCAATGTCTAAATCCTTACTTCTCAGATGACTTGTACGCCTCCAGTATCAACTTTGCTTGGTCCCTAATCAACTCAGTCTTCTTCAGAAAAAGTTCTAATTCCGCAACATGCAATTTCTTCCACTCTTCCTCCAGCTCTGTTCTCTTGGATTGCCTAATTAGCTCTAATCCTGGCTTCAAAAAACTTTCCGGCAAGCCAACAGCACCAAAAGACCTTTCAAACGCAACAAAACCATCCATGCAACCTGACGGAGCCTCGTTATCATTAACTTTCATCTTACCATCCTCCTTTGAGGCCTCTGGAGAAGGAAGCAACTCAGCTTTCAGTGAAGCCAGTGTCTTACTGGTGCTACCTCTTTGATTCTTATTAGGAGTGCCATTAACATTGAGCTTCAGCTGCTCCACACCCGGAGTGCGAGCAAATCCTTCGCCGCCCCATATTTTCTTGGACAGTTCAAAACCCTTCTGTTCGTGGGCTTTTGAAAACGTTGGGTCTGCACCCTTCTTCCCTCTATCGACATTATTCCTAAATTTCTTCCTCAGTCGACGTATCTTATCCACTAACTGGGCCCTGGTTACATCGACGTGAAGAGATTTCTTGATGAAATCATGAAAGGAATTCATTTCTAAAGCTGGGTCAGTACCTTTCTTGGCTGAGTAATCAATCATACCTTTCAGTATAGCAATCTCGTCATCCTCACTCCACAGTCTCTGAAACAGCTTTTTGGATTCGTCAACAGATTTCTTAGAATCGTCTTCTGCGACTGCCCCATCATCAGCGTCAGCCACAGAACTCTTCCTTGCTCGCTTGGCATCTCTTGTCGTGTCACTAGGGGTCTTGAAAGACGATCTCGCAGGCGTAGCTGAGGCAGAAGGCTTGGATCTGGGCTTTTTCACCTTCGGAGTCTCTTCCATCGGCTTAGAGGCAATAGGCTTCACATTTCGTTCGGACTCAGTATCCGTATCGGAGTCGGATCCGGAGCCTCTTTCCGAGGAAGAAGACTGAGCCTGAGAGTTTGGAACAAGTTCAGATTTCTTAGGTGCGGGTTTCTTTCCGACGGCAGAAGTAGAAGGAAGAGCAGAAGACTTCTTCAGTTTCTGATTTTGAGTCAGAGCTTGTGTTTCATCTTCATCCTCTTCGGATGAGGAGGAAGATCCGCCTCTCGACCCGCCTTCCTCTTCCTCGCCCGATGAAGTTTCTTCTTCTTCAGAGGAAGACGCTGCCGGAGGCTCATCCAAGGGTGACGGACGTTTGGGAGCCATAACCGGAGAAGGAGATCGGGGTTGTTTCGCCTGCTAGGGTTTGATCAGAAACAAGCAAATTGGGTGCAAATTTACGGTCTTTATCAAAACCCGAGAAATGGGCGCGATATTGAGTGTGAACAATTTTTGACCGTCGGATTAGAGGAGATCTTCTTCCGTTAGTCTTAATGGCAACCCCTAAAATTTTTAAAGATTTAATTTTAAAATTTAGTCAAGTTCAAAGGTGCATAAAATATTTTTTAAATTTAAACGATATATAATAGATCTTTAAATTGTAAACAATATATATAGTAGATTTACAAAAAAAATAAAAATTAAAAAAAAAAAATCTCTGATATGAAATTTTAAATTTTAAATAAAATTTAATATTTCACTAAATTGGCTCAATTTGACCTTGTTATTCTATCTCTCACCTCCCAATCATTAAACAATAATCGATAATAAAAAGGTTAGTTTATTTTAAAATATAGACTTTATTTCTTAATAATTCAAATAATTTAAGTTTTTTTTTTTTTTTTTTATGATTTCCTGTTGAGGTTTTCTAGTTCCATTATTCCAAACAAGCCTCACGTTAACCACCGTTATTAGAAGCAAAAAAAAAAAAAGTCAAATTTCCATTCTGCTTGATTATTCGCCGGATTTAAAGTCAACCTTGGAATTGAAGTCAACTATAATGAATTAAATATAACAAGAAGAAGAGATTAATTAGTCTCAACTCTCTGCTCAATCCTCCTGGATCTCAGAAACATGTAGATGCAGACTATCAAAATCCAGCAAGAAAGTACCGACAGAACCATTATGATCACAATATGAATTCTGGTGTTCACATTCTTTGTCCCTGCATTCAAACCAAACTTAAATCCAGAATTCACATTGCTCTGAGAAGATGAACTAAAAGAAACATACATACCTACTGCCCGAGTTTCGTTACTGGTCGATGACGCTGTAGATATTGCCATCAATGGCGGAGTTGGCGGCAGAGTTGGCCTACTATTGTCAAAGAAGCGGGTTGGTTTATAATTCACCATGCAGCTGGGGGTGAAAATCCCAGCGGATCGGCTGCAACAATCTGGGAATTTCTTGAAAATGGAAGACAAGCAATCGTCACATTGTTGTGTAGTTAAATCAGGTAGGCATTGGACAAGAGCGTATATTGTTTCCAGCCCTGAACTTGACATATTTCCAACTGCATATTTGTGTAGAGAATCACCTAAAGAAGCTCTGCTTTTCAGACTATTCAACAAGATTCTTAGCCTTGGAATAAACCGAGCTGTGTTCGTTGCGTTTTCTGTCGATTGAGTCATGAAAATTGGCCTGATATCCATTTGGTTTGACAAGGGTCGACTTGAGTAGTGCAGGAAGCAATTTTCATACCATCCAATTGCTTCTTTCTGGTTAGGACAGAGCTTCGTTAGAAGATGAACAGAGTCGTTGAGGCAGCTTCGACACGATTCAAGCTTGATGTCGGGTATACAAACACCGACGGCATTGGCTATGTCAGAGCCTTGTCCATGAGAGAATCTGTAGAAGCCGTAGCTGAGTTTTTTTTCGGTGGTGATGGAGGAGAGAACATGGTGAAGATTGGTCTTGAAGGTACTGTTGGCTGTGAAGTTACGAGCGGTGTCAATGCAGAAGTGAGAGATGAAGTGTGGGTGAGCAGAAGCTTTGGCCATCAATAGCAGAGGAGCCAGGAGAAGGTAGAATGCCATTGCTGCTTGGCTTTGTGCTTCCTCTCAGTCCTTCTCTATTATATATATCAGACACCGTTTGAGTTTTGTATATTGACTATGTGTTAATATAATTAATGGAAACTCATAATTGTCACGGACCATGTTCAATTATTCTTGACAGCAAACTATTTGTTTATATCATGATGGGAAATTTTGAAAATGTACGCTACCCTGATAAATTAACACAATTATGAAGGTCAGAATATTCCAGTTGAAAATAGAAAAAGAATCTATATGTAATGTTACATATATAAAAATAAAAATAATTAATTAGTTCCCTTTTCACATATGTAAAAATAATTAACGGGTCGTCTATATTTGAACGTAACAAAAATTCATCATCCCTATAATACTATAGGTAAACACCACTTTGGATAGTCCATTCAACAATAAACTTAGTATAGAACAACCATTCTATTATTTAATGTATATATATGTTCTCAAAATGCAAAATATATTACCACCACATGTGATGAAAACCTAACGAGGAAAAAGCTCCGAAATTGAAGCATCATTATCTGAATTTTGAAGAGATTTGGCTTCAGAATGAGTATCTCCGTCTGGCTTTAACATTGGGTTGGATTCACCGGTAATACTATGCATGAAGAATGCAGGTCTAGAGGGTATTGGAAGAGTGAGTGAGGAACTACTTAGCATCGTCACCACTGAAGCCATTGTTGGTCGATTTGCTACGTTTTCTTGAACACACAATAGTCCGATATGAATGCATCTTATCATTTCGATCCTTGAACCAACACTAAGTGTTGAATCTATTATATTTGTTGTTGTTCCTGCCCTCCAATTATTCCATGCCTGCAACAAAATTCATCATGACGTTGATTATTTAACTATTAGTATCAGCTTCAACTATAAGTAAACAATATACTTACAAAGGTGGAAAGGTCTTGGATGTTTTCTCCGTTGCGAAAACAATTGCCTTTTTGGCCGCTTAAAATTTCAAGAACCAAAATACCGAAGCTAAAGACATCTGATTTTACTGAAAATTGTCCATGGATTACGTACTCTGGAGCCATATAACCGCTGTGAAAGTACCAACAATAGATTATTCAAAAGATTTGTTAAGGAAAATAATTGAAAAAATTTTATACTTACTAAGTTCCCACAATTCTACTTGTGTTGCCTTGAGTCTCATCTACATCGAACAATCTTGCCATACCAAAATCAGCAATCTTTGGATTCATTTCTATATCCAACAAAATATTGCTAGCTTTGAGATCACGATGTATGATTCGAAGACGAGAGTCTTCGTGAAGATAAAGAAGTCCTCGTGCAATACCATTTATGATTTTGTACCGTCTTTCCCAACTTAACTCTGTCCGCTTTCCAAAATCTACATGGATGTTTAGATTTTTGTGAACTATATGAATGATGCATTTTCCAATTTGTGCAGACCAAGGAAAGAACAGAGATTATACCAAATATGAAGTGGTCAAGGCTGCCATTTGGTACAAACTCATATATGAGAAGTCTTTCGATTCCTTGCAAGCAGAAACCCAGCAGCCTAACCAAGTTCCGGTGCTGCAGCTTCACTACCAAAAGGACTTCATTTTTGAATTCAACGTCGCCCTGTTGTGAATTGTTCGCAAGCCGCTTCACCGCAATATGCTGTCCATTAGGAAGCTTACCCTGAAAATATAAACATCAAATTTATAGTAAGAATATAACACAACACCTCGTAACAGCTCCGAATTCATTGATTCATATTCTTTAATTCCTTTCATACCTTGTAAACAGCTCCGAATCCACCCTGTCCCAGCTTGTTTTCGTCTGAGAAGTCATCAGTTGCCTCTTTAATTGTGTCAAAATCAAATTGAATCGTCTCCACACTGCTAATTTCATCAGTGGCGTCTCCATGAGTAACAGCTAAGAGAAGATTCAGACATGAACATCAAAGTCCTTTGTAGGATGAAAGCTGTAAGCTTCTTTGAAAAACTACACGATCAAAGTAAGACTGTCATCTAAAAAACAAAACGGAGGAAGCGTAAAGCACTCACTTTCAAGTCTTTGTAATGATTTTTTGTGCTTTCGCTTCCTCAATCTCGCAACGATGCAAATACCAACAATGAGAATGATGGCTGAAGCGATGGACACCGCTACAATGATAACAGTTCTAGCAGTATACCCATTACTTTCTGCAAAAGAAAGGGACAAAATTAGTATGTTAATATGAGGCTATGTGCTTAATGGTTCAAGTTCAAACAGTGCATGTCAAGTACGATGAGTAGTGGAAACAGAGTGTTGAAACAACAACAAATAAGACAGCTCTAATTGCATTACCTGGTGTCGAAGTCGAAGTCGAAGATGGAGGGAGGAGATTAGGAGATGAGGGCGGAGGCAGAGGAGGAGAGAGGAGTGCTGCATAGAGAGGGTGGATTTCATAGTTTATTTGACAACTTGTCACAATTAATCTCGCCCCTATGCTGCCGTTACAACAACTGGGAAGATTACTTTGAAGCCGACTGAGGCAGACATCACAATCGAAGTACGACATGTCGGGAAAACAATCAACGAGGCCATATATGGTATACGTATTCGGATTTGCAAGTTTGACATCTCCGCCGGCAGACTTGCGAATTGAACTCCCTAACGCAGCCTCCTCCCGGAGTCGATCTAACAACTCTCTCCGTTCCTCGTTGAAACTGTTGGCATCTGGGGCCTTACCGGTGTTGAAAGCGATTTGCGAGGCGGAATTGATGGTTATCTCACCGTGAACAGAGTTGTTTGAGTAAAGGATTTGGCAATGATGGTACCATCCCGCACCTTCCTTCTGGTTTGGACAGTTTTGTACAATCCTGCGGGCTGAGTCATTCACGCATGTTCTGCAGTCTTCCAAGGGAACACCTTTACGACAAAGAGCCTTGGCGTTGGCCGTGTCGGGAGCTTCACCGAAGGTGGCATTATAGAAACCATAGTCAACACGGGTGTCGGTGTTGGAGTTGGAGGTGATTAAGGCGAGTGCGTTTTCGAGATTTTTCTTGAAAGGGCTGTTGTTGGTGTAGTTGGCGTTCTCTGAACATTTGGACAGAAAAAAGTCGCGCTGTGAAGTTGTGGTAAGCATCAATTGTGCAATAACGAAGGAGAGGTAGAAAATCCTTCTCAAACTCGAACTGCCCATCTCCATTATCCCTCTGCAACAACATCAGCTACCCTCGGTTCTTTTTAAAGACAAGATAGCACAGCCAACCATCCATCGTCGACTTCCCAAGTCCACGGTCTGGGTCATCAGCTCCGTGATATTTACGCATAGTTCCATTTGAAAATTCTAAGTTATGACTCACTTCGACTTAAGAACCCCATTTTTTTCTGACTAGTCTTCAACTACCGTTTGGATAAATTTATGCGAGCCATTAATGTGTTCTTTTCAAATCTGACCATTTCTTAATGTATATCAGTGATATACAACTATCATTAGTAGACATAAAAATATTGATGGATGGTCTCGGTTCAAACGCAATAAAAACTCACCATAAACGTCAAAATTGTGTTAACTCGAAGCGGAGTTGTTCATAATAACGTATTTTATGATGATAAAAGAGAAAATAGAATTATATACAAACTTTCTTAGGAGACTTTATAAGATGGAAGTTTAGAAGTGAATCCATAAATCAAGATATACAAAATTAAATCTAAGAGAAGCAAAGAATAGATGATATTCGACAATATTTGAGTGATGAAATTCTAACGAGGATGAAACTCTGAAATTGAAATGTCATTATCCGAAGTTCGAAGAGATTTGGCTTCAGAATGAGTACCCCTATGCCGCTTTAACATTGTGTTGGATTCATCGGTGATGCTATGCATGAAGAATGCAGGTTTAGAGGGTATAGGGAGAGTGAGAGAAGAACTACTTAGCATCATGAGCACTGTAGCCATTGTTGGTCGATCTGCTACGTTCTCTTGAACACACAATAATCCAATGTGAATGCATCTTATCATTTCAATTCTTGAACCAACATCAAGCGTTGAATCTATGATATTTGTTGTTGTTCCTGCCCTCCAATTATTCCATGCCTGCAACAAAATCCACCATGGCGTCGGTTATTTAACTATTAGTATCAACTTCAACTGTAATTAAACGATATACTTACAAAGCTGGAGAGGTCCTCGACGTTTTCTCCATTGCGAAAACAAGTACCTTTTTTACCACTCAAAATTTCAAGAACCAAAATACCAAAACTAAAGACATCTGATTTTACTGAAAATTGTCCGTAAAGTATATACTCTGGAGCCATATAACCGCTGCAAAAGTACGAACAATAGATTACTCAAAAGATTTATTGAAGAAAATAATTAAACAAAATTTGTACTTACTAAGTTCCCACAACTCTACTTGTGTTGCCTTGAGTCTCATCTACATCGAACAATCTTGCCATACCAAAATCCGCAATCTTTGGATTCATTTCTATATCCAACAAAATATTGCTAGCTTTGAGATCACGATGTATGATTCGAAGACGAGAGTCTTCGTGAAGATAAATAAGTCCTCGTACAATGCCGTTTATGATTTTGTACCGTCTTTCCCAACTTAACTCTGTCCGCTCTCCAAAATCTACATGGATGTTTAGATTTTTGTGAATTATATGAATGATGCCCTTTCCAATTTGTGCAGACCAAAGAAAGAACAGAAGTTATACCAAATATGAAGTGGTCAAGGCTGCCATTTGGTACAAACTCATATATGAGAAGTCTTTCGATTCCTTGCAAGCAGAAACCCAGCAGCCTAACCAAGTTCCGGTGCTGAAGCTTCACCACCAAAAGGACTTCGTTTTTGAATTCAACGTCGCCTTGTTGTGAATTGTGCGCAAGCCTCTTCACTGCAATATGCTGTCCATTAGGAAGCTTACCCTGAAAATATAAACATCAAATTTATTGTAAGAATATAACACAACACCTCATAACAGCTCTAAATTCATTGATTCATACTCTTTAATTCCTTTCATACCCTGTAAACAGCTCCGAATCCACCCTGTCCCAGCTTGTTTTCGTCTGAGAAGTCATCAGTTGCCTCTTTAATTGTGTCAAAATTAAATTGAATCGTCTCCACCCCGCTAATTTCATCAGTGGCGTTTCCTTGAGCAACAGCTAAGAGAAGATTCAGACATGAACATCAAAGTTATTTGTAGGATCAAAGCTGTAAACTTCTTTGAAAAACTACACATCCAAGTAAGACTGTCATCTAAAAAACAAAACAGAGGAAGGGGATGATGGAAGTCCCACGTCGACTAATTTAAGGAATGATCATAGGTTTATAATAAAATAATACTCTCTCTATTCGTGTGAGGTATTTTGGGAAAGCCCAAAGCAGAGCTACGAGAGCTTATGCTCAAAGTGGACAATATCATACTATTATGAAGAGTCGTGTTCGTCTAACCGCGTAAACCACTCACTTTCAAGATTTTGTAATGGTCTTCTGTGCTTTCTCTTCCTCCATCTCGCAACGATGCAAATGCCAACGATGATAATGATGGCTGAAACGATGGACACCACAACAATTATAACAGTTCTAGTAGTATTGCCATTATTTTCTGCAAAGAAGGGGACAAAATTAGTATGAAAATATGAGGTTATGTTGGAAAAAAAGAGAAAAGAACACCGAACAGAGCATGTCCTTACCTAGTGTCGAAGGCGAAGATGGAGGGAGGAGATTAGGAGCTGAGGGCGGCGGAAGAGGAGGAGGAGGAGGAGGAGAGAGAAGTGCCGCATAGAGAGGGTGGATTTCGTAGTTTATTTGACAACTTGTCACAGTTAATCTCGCCCCTATGCTGCCGTTACAACAACTAGGAAGATTACTTTGAAGACGACTGAGACAGACATCACAATTGAAGTACGACATGTCGGGGAAACAATCGACAAGGCCATATATGGTATACGTATTCGGACTTTCAAGTTTGACATCTCCGCCGGCAGACTTGCGAATTGAAGTCCCTGACGCAGCCTCCTCTCGGAGTCGATCTAACAACTCTCTCCGTTTCTCATTGAAACTGATCGCATCCGGGGCCTGATCCAAGTTGTAAGCAATTCGCGACGCGGAATTGATGCTTATCTCACCGTGAACAGAGTTGTTTGAGTAAAGTATTTGGCAATTACTGTACCATCCCACACCTTCCTTCTGGTTTGGACAGTCTTGTACAATCCTGATGGCTGATTCCTTCACGCATGATCTGCAGTCCTCCAAGGGAACGCCTTTACGACAAAGAACCTTAGCGTTGGCTTTGTCGGGATCTTCACCGGAGGTGGCATTATAGAAACCGTAGTCGACCCGGGTGTCGGTTTTAGAGTTGGAGGTGATTAAGGCGAGCACGTTGTCGAGATTTTTCTTGAAAGGGCTGTTGTTGGTGTAGTTAGCGTTCTCTGAACATTTGTATGATAAAAATTCCGGCTGAGAAATTGTGGTAGACATCAATTGTGCAATAACGAAGGCGAGGTAGAAAATCCTTCCTAAACTGAAACTGCCCATCTCCATCATCCCTCTGCAACAACATCAGCTTCTCTCGGTTGTTTGATATGAATTGGACAGGACAGCCAACCAACCGTCGTGGACTTCCCAAGTCCACGGTCTCGGTCATCAGGTCCGTAATATTAACGCGTAGTTCCATTTTGAAAATTCTGAGTTATCATTAACTTCCACTTTAAAGAACCATTTTTCCTGACTCACCCTCAACTACCCGTTGAAAAATTTATACAAACACCAAAAATGTGCTCTTTTTCACGACCATTCTATTTTTTTTATTAATAAATTTCAACTTTTTATTTAGTTTTAATAATGTCAGTATACTTTTCTTATTAAAAAAACAATGTTTAAGACTTGCGTCCTTAGCAAGAAGATCTCAATCTTTTCTTTTTAATTAAATAATTTCGAGCATATCCTTAAATTGATTAAATTTAAATTTTTTTTCTTTGAATTTCTTGCACTTGTTGAAAATAAACTATTGTGCGCAGAAAGTATTTTAGTGAAAATTGATTAAAGGGTAAAAAAAAAATGCAACAATTATCTAAATTATTTTTTTGAAATAGAATATATAAAAAGAAAAAACACGTCAGCGTCGTCAAGTCAAAGAAAACGAACCGATGTTCTGGAGACCTATTCAATCGGCTTTAGGGGGGCGCCGTTCAATCCAATTTTCTGGGCTCTGTTGCTCTTCTGCTCGGTCATACGCACAGTTACTGCTCGTCCCGTCGGAGGAAGTTAATTAGCAGTTACTTCGACAGAATCAGAATCAGCGCCAACCTAGCTACGACAGATACTTCTCTTATTCTGTTGGCCATGGAAGTGCTTCTTAGACGGTTAGCTTCTGCCGATGCTGCTCGGTGCTTGTCTACTTCACTTGTTGGGTCCATTTCCGATAAGTGTATTCGTGCCGGTCCTAGTTGCCGAACTCGATTCCCTTTTCGCTTCGGTAGCCTTTGTAGTTTTTCCGACTCTTCGAATGAGTCAAATGCTTGCTCTGTCTCTTCTGGTAAGCCTTAGCTTTTGTCCACCTCTTGCATTTCAGTTATGCTGATTTTTAAGTCCAAAATTCTTCTTGTTTTTTTTTTTTTTCTTTTTCTTTCTCGTTTGCAAAGTAGAAAATGAGGCTGCAGTAAATTGCAATGGATTTCGGACATGGCGTAATGGAGGTGGGACTTTTCACCACTCCGCTTGCATTGATCCTACAGCACTCATCGAGACTGGTGCTGTGGTTCACTCGAACTCTGTCGTTGGTGCAAGTGTGCGTATTGGATCAGGATCTGTTATTGGAGATGCTGTTACAATTGGTCAATCAACAAGGATTGGGTGTGTTTTCTTCTTTGACGGGATTCACACAAAGCTTTCCATAGTTTTCGAATAATGAGATCTTACACTTGCGTCCTGCTTTTTGCTCTTTTCTTTGTAATGGAATTACTTTGCAATCTCTAGGTATAATGTTGCACTTAGTAACTGCACCGTAGGTGATTTTTGCGTTATCCACAATGGAGTGTGCATTGGTCAAGATGGTAAGGCTGATTTTCTTGAACTCAATTTTCTTGGGAATTAGAGGAACCATAAGTTTCTTCCCATAAATTAAATAATAGGAGAGGAGACGCATATATCTATCATTGATGCCTATATGTCAAAATTCCAACCCAAATACTCAAATGCCAAGTGATTGTCCTCCATGGAACGTTTAACTGCAGTATTTATGATCTTTTAACCATCTTTATTCATCAATTGAATGACTTAATTCCAAGGTGAACTATCAAAATCAAAATGCTAATTCCAAAGTTTTCTCCTTGCAGGATTTGGATTTTTTGTGGATGAGCACGGGACTATGAAAAAGAAACCTCAAGTTTGTGTCATAAACCTTTGTTTCCATTATTTCTACATCCTTTGATGGAGAAGTTTAATAGCTACTCATAAATTAGTGAACTACTTGATTTGACAGACTTCAGCCTTTGCTTTTCAAGTGTCAATCTCTTATATTTGATAATTACTTGTGATTTTGGGATTCTTGATCCTACATCATTGGTTTCAGGATGCATAGTTATGTTTGGTAGAAACGATAAAGATATTGCCAATATCAAATTCCTTTTTATATAAGGAGTTGAAGTGGTTGTCTTATATTTTCTTCTCATCTTTCTTAGATGCTGAATGTTAAGATTGGAACGAATGTAGAGATTGGTTCAAATACATGCATTGATAGAGGAAGGTACTGCAGCAATGGGCTGTCTATGTTTTCTTGGCAATATTGCCTTTGGGAGTAGGCTGAGCTGAAATACTAATATAGTGATCTGTCTATGCAGCTGGAGAGATACTGTCATAGGCAATAGTACAAAGATTGACAATTTGGTTCAGGTTTTTCCTCCCCCCACCCACCCACACACACACACACACACACACACACACCAGTACTCCATAGTCGAAAATTGTCATAGTGACCATCATCAATCTCTTCCTGGCTATTTAGATCGGTCATAATGTAATTATTGGAGATTGCTGCATGCTTTGTGGGCAAGTGGGAATTGCAGGATCCGTCACGTACATCTTTTTGCTTCTTCCAAGCTCTGTTGTGATTTCTTTTGTTGCCGATTCAATTTAAGTTCAGTTTCTGATGAAACTCCTCCAGCAATGACTTTGGGTGGTTCAATTCTTTCAGGATAGGGGACTATGTGACATTGGGTGGGCGAGTAGCTATCCGTGATCATGTATCAATTGGATCAAAAGTATATCTCTTCAAGTTGGATTTAGTATTTACTACAAAAGCACCAAATAGATCTATATGTTTCCTGTATGCTTTCACCGATAAATATGTTTTGGATTACGGTGTCTAACTAGTAGAAGTCTGCAGGTCCGGCTTGCTGCCCTGAGTTGTGTCACCAAAGACATTAAGGAACCTGGGGATTATGGTGGCTTTCCTGCTGTAAGGATTATATACTGGTTTCACTTTTGTATACTTACTACACTTTGATGGTTCTAGAATAGTGAATCAAACTTCTTGGTTACTGATGTTAACTGTCAGCACATGTAACTATAAAATCCATCAATGTTTGCAGATACCAATTTCTGCGTGGAGAAGGCAAATTGCTAAGCTTTCTCAGTCATCGAGGAAGAAATGAAATCAGGAACTTCAAGCTTCTTTCGTCTGCTATGTACTGACATCATATGAGGTTGGAGATGCAGTTCATGCAAGGGTGTAGGTAATTACTGCTATGACTAGCATTTTTAGATCCTTAGCTGACCTATCAATAGATACTTATTTTAATATTTTGATTAGATTATTAATTTATTAAACATTGCAATCTAGGTGGTTGATGCTCTGTATGTACTCTATTTCACAATGCTCAGTGTCCTTGCCATTTGAAGAATTTTCTTTTTTGGTTTTTCCTTATTCTTCATGGATTTAGAGTGGGATTCTTCTACAAAGAGTAGGCAAACTCCATTTTTAATCTAAATCTTAAACATAGCTATTGAACTGTGGTGTACTTCCAATTTGTGAGATCCCACGTCAGTTGCAGAAGAGAACGAAACATCTCTTGTCAAGGTGTGGAAACTTCTCTCTAGAATACGTGTTTTAAAACCTTGAGAGGAAGTCTAGTAGAGAAAGTTCAAAGAGGACAATATCTACTAGCTGGTGGGCCGGTGGGTTTGTCAAGGTGTCCCACGTTAGTTATAGTGGGGTTGATATTGGACTCTGTCCCATAACCTTCTTGTTAATAGGGCGAATGGGCTTTTGCTGTTTTCCCCTGAAGCAAAAGTTACAGAAATGGTCACCATTTTGACCTTGAAAGAAACAGCTGAAGCACGTACCCAACCGTGCCAACTTTGACTTTCTGGATTGAGCACAATCCAGTGCATCCATGTCTGTTTCATCCATCTACCGGAATAAACTCCTACTAGGAAAAATAATTAGTTTACTGCTTTCTCTTCTCTGTTTCTTTCCTTTCAAAAACATTAAATAAAATAGTAATTCATTGACAAAAGACCAACTATGAGGCAGTCTAAACAGAATTCAAGTGCCATTTTATCAATCCAGAATGTGCAGCCTAGACCTTATGCAACTTACCATATATTAATTTACCAGACATGAACCCAATTACGCGCCCATATATTATAAACTTTTCATGTCACATTCTGAAGCATATAGTATAGTTTTCAATTTTAATGGTACCATACCGTCCATTAAAACCTCCACTTATTCCGCAGATTATTCCTCAACGTTCGCCAGAGTCCTTCCAAGTCTGGCTCAAGTGATGGTTTTTTTTTCTCTCCCTTAAATATGATTCTAAATTCTTGTGAGAAACGACAAGTGTTGGTTTTTTTAGTTGGGGTGGACAAGTAGCGGTTGAAAATGACGTAATTTCAATTTCTGTCCATTAGTCATCATTCAAATTATACACTAATCTCTATTTAATCTTAAGGAATAATCATTTTCCAATGGTGAAGGGTTGACAAGTGAAAATATAATTATATGTTGAGTTCTTTGGTTAAATATTAAATGTCTATAATATTCGAAAAGAAAAATAAATAAATAAATTATGAACTTGTACAAGTTCATTTTTTAAATAAGTTATATAGACTATTATAGATATTTTTTTCTTAAACAAAGTTTGCCAACATTATAAAGGAAAGTAAACTATATATATTAAATTGAAATGTCAAGTTGGTTAAAAAAAAATTGAAGTTGTCTTTCTTCCAACCCTACAAAATTTAAATTTCCATTTAAATAATAAATACTATAAAGATAAGTTCTTAATTCTTTTGAGCTGTATTTTCTAGAAAACAAAACCCAGTGCATGCTTGATATTATTTCTTTTCAATTTGATATACATATATATATATATATCAACTCGTTGGTTGTTTTTTGATATATAAAATTAAAAATAATATATGTGCCTAAGAATGTCCATTATGTCATTTTATGCTTAATATTTATTATATATTTTAAAAGTATAAATGATAAATTATTACTTTTGCCAACTTCGAACGAAAGTATGACTGTAAGAGCTTAATTCAACTATTTAGAGCTTAATTCAACTTATTGAATAATGATTAAAAAATAGGTTAAGGTCAATTTTGTGTTAGTTGATTAGGTTGAATGGCAAGTATGGGATGTGAAAGATACCTGCCATTCTTTTAGTTTTTTATTCAAGCTAATTTAAGTATAAGTCTATGGATTAAGATATATATTATCAGTCAAGAAACTATATCGATTCTACGTATTATCGAATTAAAAAAGATATTAAGACATTTATAGATATATATTTTTTTTCATTTCTTACCGTCATATTCATTAATGTATTTGGACATATACTTATACCATTTAATGTTTTATGACACATAACAATCTGTTCGTAATAAAATATCCGACTTTGTTGATAAAAAATGTATTTATTTAATTCTAAATTGCTGTCAGGTATCCAATTACCTAAGGAAAATAATAATTCAACCCATCATCAGTTTTTTACCAAGTAAAAAAAAAAAAAACTTTATTTATTTATTTTTAATGTATTTAAGGGTAAAAATTAAAATCAATTTTAATTTTTTTTTATGGTTAAGTATATATTTTAATTTTAATTTCTTTCTTAAAAATTTAAAACAGAAATTATAAATTTATCTAAATTTTTTTCAATTATTATGTTTTACTTTTTTTGGGTTTATCGCTGGCCAATTCTAATATTCGGAATTTAAAATTTTTGTTTAGTATAGAAATAAACATAATTATATAACTATAATCCAAGATAAATTTCCATTAATTAAAAGCATATCTATTACCATATCTGTAATATGATATTCTAAAAACAGAAAAAAAAACTTCAAATTATTATTTTGATTATGTATAAGATAAATTAAAGTGATAAATGGCATGATTTGTTTAATATATAATCCAGACCGAAACACTGCAAATTTCCCAATTCATTCTCTGTTCTTATTTCCTCTGTTTCCTCTGTTTCCTCTGTTCTTGTTTCCTCTGTCTTCATCAGCAAATTGCTCAACGCATTCAAGATCAAAATCCAGTTAGAATTGTATCTAATTTGTATTCGTATCCATTCATAGTACGTAATTCGTAGCAGTTTACAGGAAGAAAGAACGAAAGAAGAAGCACCACAACCGATTCCTTGGAATCATTCTCAGGTTTGGATCGCAGTGGATTCGTTGGGTTTGTTTATCTCTTTATTTCCCCCAAATTTTGACTTCTTTCTTCTCTTTCTTTTTCATCTAATCAGTTCTTGAAGCTCTTCCTGTAAATTCAAGTCGTTCTTCATTTCTTGCTTCTTGTTCTTCAATGGAATCGGCGGACAATCCGAAGTCGGTAAGCGTATTTCTTATTATTCTAATGTAATTTACGGTTTCGGGTCATTAATTGTGTTTGTTACCGATGACCATTAATTCCCAGAAGAGCCTTGGGTGTTTTCTTTTTCTTCTTCTTTACTCCAAACCACTTATAAATTAAAACGGTTCAGGTGATACCTTCTGGGGAAGTGAATAATGGGGTAGAAAAAGCAGTGGTTCCCGACAAAATTTTAATTTCCGATCAAACAAACAGGTCTCAGTACACAACAAAACCCGATAGCTTCATCATCGATATGGACAGCTTTTCCAGTAGTACCACCAAGGAAATTTCTCAGTCTTCAAGCATTTCCGTGAGTTTCTTTCTTTCATTTTGTCTTTCCCGTTTAAGATTAAGTTCATATAAAAATACAAATTAAGTAATTTAATCAGAGGATTAAAAGGAGACGTTTTGTTGTTTTTTACGGAAACGGCAGAGGAATTTTAGCAGAAAAGGTACGTTGCGTGGCGGAAACAAAATCGGGCAAGATCATGGTGCTGCTGCTGATGACACAGAACAGTCCATGTCCCCAATAGGTAAAGTGACTTGAAACACCAGCTTCTGATGCACGTGCATAGCACTTGCCAGATTCAACAACAGACAAGAAGGGAACATGAACACTTTGGAGCTTCTTTTTTTTTTTTTTTAATTTAGAATTTTCCCCATGAAAAATGTCTAGGCGGTGTGGTACTTGGAGCGGCTAGCACGCTCGAAAAGCAGGCGGTGGTGATGGGGTTGGGGTCCAGGGAAGAACTGGGCGGTGGTGGAAATGGTAGCGGCGCACTGAGCCATGAGATTGCGAAATCGACCGGCCACGGTTGCGGCGGCACGGAAAGACTGAGCGTTAGAAGAAGCAGCTTTAAGCGATCTTCACAAGCTTGCAGCTGGTACTTGGACCCCAGGAAGATTTTTATGTTGTGCGCCACACTGTAAGTTGATTTATTTGGTTCCTTCTCTAGCATAGCAATTTAGAGACGGTTCATTTATTTGATGTATTGAAAATGGGAACAGGTCGTGCTTGGGAACCATGGTGCTGATATACTTTGCGTTTTCATCTGGAATGTTGAATGGAGGAGAAAGCGAGTTAGAGTTAGATTGATATAGAGGTCAACACAAGAACCCCAAACATTTGGGTTACATTTTTGCTGATAAATAAAATATGTATAAATGTTGAATTTGAGAAAGGAATTAAAAAAAAAAAAAAAAAAAAAAAAAAAAAANATAATTCAGCTATTTGTTGACGCAAAATGTGCATAGATATCAAAATATTATTACTCAGATTTAAGAATGAGAAAAAGAATTCGGATCCAATGTTCAATCTTGATCGATATTCACAACCTTTAAATAGGATACAAGATACTAAATAATATCTACAAATAAAATATAAACTAACTAATCCTGATAATAAAATAAAATATACTACTATTCAAATCCAACTGAATATCTAAGATATATTTTCTAACTAATATATTCTTCAAGATTACGGATATTATATATTTCATAACTAATTCATAACTAATTCAAACTAAAATAAGTTGCACATTTATTTCTAAAATCCCGTTTTTTTAATTTAAACAATACTTATCGAACAAACATGTATTCAACAACTTTTTTCTTTTAATAATTATAATTAAAAGTCAAATGTACTTAATTATTATTTACTGTAATTGTAATTGGTTGGTTGTGAATTAAATTTTATTAATTGTTTAGGAAAGAGTACACGGCAATTTAATGGTAGGTTAAAATAATAAAAATATCTTACATTTTGCAATTTATTTCAAAAAAAAGTTTAAAAAAAAAAATCATGAAAGGCTTCAAAAGTTAAAAATGTATTAATTAAATGTTTTAAGTTCAAGAACATTTTATTTTATTACTTGTTTGGGTATTAATTATACTTTTTAATAAGTTTTTATTGAATATTTGTTTAAAAAAAATATTAAAAGGTGCCCGTGAAGAATTGTGATACATATATTATTAGAGTTTAATATTGAATAAAAAATAATATAAGAAAATTTGTCAACTTTTGCCTGGGAATATTAAACTACTTCAAGCATTATTAGAGTTAATCATATGAACTAATTTAAGATTAAATTCACGATATAGAAATTTAATTGAAACTTTGTCCAAACATGAATATCAATTTTATAATTTTAACTTATAAAATTTTAACTCACTAGACCACCATACCCTTATCCTCCCAGAATTGAATTTCTTTTCTATAAGCCGTAAAGATATTAGTAATTTAATTATTCCATTGCTTACGGATTGCTCGGTACATCACAGAAAATCAAGCAACGGTCATCATTCATTGATATTCACGCACCGGGTCCACTTTCATTGTATTCAAATCTTAGTAATTTTTTGGGGAAAAAAAGTAATTACAGATATAATGTTTTTTCAAAGGCGGTTGCGTCGTAATTGCATATCAACACCGCTGGCCGCCCACAGTAATCTGGCGTGATAGTCACGCGTTTAAAAACAAGTGGAAGCCGCGGTCAATTATGTTTTTGCTTCGACTTTAATCACGGTTAATTTTATTACTTGTTAAGAAAATTCACTCGTGTTAAATTAATTATAATTAAGTTTTCCAGAAATATTTAATATAAAACAAAAACAAAAACTGTGAAACAATAAAATATTGCACTTTTGAATTTAAAAAGGCTTTATAAAAAATATATAAACACCAATATTTTATTGTATATTCCCACGTAATATCGTTACCAATAAATATGTATATGATATTTTGTCAACCACCACCGCACCTTTGAATATAAAAAATAAAATATATAAATATTCGAATTGCATTATTGGAGAGATAGAGGTGATGTTTGGCTTTGCTCTTTCGGCATCGTTCTTATCGCTTCCACCACTATTTCCAACCTGTTTTTGTAGCTTAGCTACAGTTTATGGTCCACGTGTCGTGCATCCAATGGACCTTCATCAAACAATTTTTTATTGAACTGACGATTTTATCCTCGTTGTCCGCTATAAATTAACCCCTCCGGCCCTTGTTTTCTTCATTCTGTGTTCTTCAATTGAGCTTCTAACCAAACATCAATTCTGCTCAAGGTTCGTGGCGTTCCGTGATCTCTCTCTATCTCTCTTTTTTTATTTTTTTATTTTTTTATTTATTTTGTTTGTATTATTCGTTAGCTTTGTTCATGTTTTCTCTACACGTTTGGATTCATATTGCGTTTTTAGGTTTTGTTGTTCTGAATTTCTTTGTTTCTTTTGTTTATGTGCTGGTTTGGATCTTTACGTGATTTAGAGTATCTGAATGATTCCGATGTTATGATATTTGTTGGATGAGTAGGTTTTAGGATTTCGTTTTTTTTTTCTTTTTTTTAATTGGTTTAGATGTACACTAGGGATTTTGAATTCTAGGGCTAGAAATTCTAAAATTATCGTTTTCTTTCTGGCAGATGCAAATCTTCGTTAAAACCCTAACAGGCAAGACCATCACCCTTGAGGTCGAGTCGTCTGACACGATCGACAACGTCAAGGCTAAGATCCAGGATAAGGAGGGAATTCCCCCGGATCAGCAGCGTCTTATCTTCGCCGGAAAGCAACTAGAGGATGGCCGTACCTTGGCCGACTACAATATCCAGAAGGAGTCGACGCTCCATCTGGTCCTCCGTCTTCGCGGTGGTATGCAAATATTCGTTAAGACACTGACCGGCAAGACCATCACCCTTGAGGTCGAGTCGTCTGACACGATCGACAACGTCAAGGCTAAGATCCAGGATAAGGAAGGAATTCCCCCGGATCAGCAGCGTCTTATCTTCGCCGGAAAGCAACTAGAGGATGGCCGTACCTTGGCCGACTACAATATCCAGAAGGAGTCGACGCTCCATCTGGTCCTCCGTCTTCGCGGTGGTATGCAAATATTCGTTAAGACACTGACCGGCAAGACCATCACCCTTGAGGTCGAGTCGTCTGACACGATCGACAACGTCAAGGCTAAGATCCAGGATAAGGAAGGAATTCCCCCGGATCAGCAGCGTCTTATCTTCGCCGGAAAGCAATTAGAGGATGGCCGTACCTTGGCCGACTATAACATCCAGAAGGAGTCGACACTCCATCTGGTCCTCCGTCTTCGCGGTGGTATGCAAATATTCGTTAAGACATTGACCGGCAAGACCATTACACTTGAGGTCGAATCGTCTGATACCATCGACAACGTCAAGGCAAAGATCCAGGACAAGGAAGGAATTCCCCCGGACCAGCAGCGTCTTATTTTTGCTGGAAAGCAACTCGAGGACGGCCGTACGTTGGCCGACTACAACATCCAGAAGGAGTCGACCCTCCACTTGGTCCTCCGTCTTCGTGGTGGGATGCAAATCTTCGTCAAGACCCTGACCGGTAAAACCATCACCCTCGAAGTTGAATCCTCTGACACCATTGATAACGTCAAGGCTAAGATCCAAGACAAGGAGGGCATCCCACCAGACCAGCAGAGGCTGATCTTCGCTGGTAAGCAGCTGGAGGATGGAAGGACTCTGGCTGACTACAACATCCAGAAGGAGTCTACCTTGCACTTGGTGCTTCGTCTCAGGGGTGGGATGCAGATTTTCGTGAAGACCTTGACTGGAAAGACCATCACGTTGGAGGTGGAGAGCTCTGACACGATTGATAATGTTAAAGCCAAAATTCAGGACAAGGAGGGCATCCCTCCGGATCAGCAAAGGCTTATCTTCGCTGGTAAGCAGCTGGAGGATGGAAGGACTCTCGCTGATTACAACATTCAGAAGGAGTCCACTCTTCACCTTGTTCTGCGTCTCCGTGGTGGTTTTTAGATGGATGGTGGTGTCATGTTGGTCTGGTCATTGTGGTTTCTTACTTGTATGCTTTGTTTCACAATTCAAATGATGGTATGATGATTTAGTGCTTCGGCCTGTTGGCCTTAATATGGTTGTCGATTAAAATAAATATGGATTGGTTGTTTTCATGTACTTGTTGTTTTCAATGAACTGAGCATCGTAATGGTGCATTACTACGTTGTATATTCATCGAGTCGAATCATTTTTTTTTCTGACCGATGTCATCAGGATTCATGTATCGCCGGAAGAAGGATGTTTTCGTTTTACTTCTTGATTAAGAATGGCCTTCGCCATTTTCATCTTCGTCTCATTTTAGGGCAGTGCCTGCTCCATAGCCCTTTTATTGTTCATGTCTAACTAAAATTATTACCAATCACCCTTTTATATTACCCTAATTGAAAGGAAGAAAGATGACTTTAATTTTCAGGTACTTGGTTTCCAGGTATAGCACAAACCCCCGCCGAAGCACGATTCAAGAGTTCCACACATAATTGCATTGAAATACAGTGAGCAGTTAACCACATATGCAGCACGCAGATATCAAACCAAATATAAATTTAATCTCCTAAATGCAAAGATCTGATCCAATTAGGAAGTATATTATTTGACATTCAGCTTCACACAAGGGGATCCACTAGTTCAGATACAAGTTCTTTTCACATTTGAAAATCCCTCACTTCAGGAAATTTAATATCTGAAGCAGACGGGAAGGGATCTATTCTATCAACGAAGAGGAAATGAATTCGGTGTAATATAAACTATCGCCATCTGGTGTAATCCATCTCAACGACCAATCAGTTTCTCGTTCCCTTACCTCTTCGAAAAGCCCTAGACCTTATTCTCACTCGTCATTTTCTTCGATGCCCTCCAGCATCACGACAAGTCGGAGCTCCACCTCAAAGAACTCCGCCATGAATTCGGCCTTGTTTCATCATCTTTCATCACCAACAACACCGATCCCTCCAAGCTGATATTCTTCTATCAGGGCTCCGGGGTTTGCTGTGGGTTTCTTATATACTATTGTTGGGTTGCGTTGGCTTTCATTACTCATGTGCTTGTCAAGGCCAGGAATGTGAATACGCAACGGGTCGCTATGATGGTTTGGGATCACTTGAGGGTTCTTTGTGGAGGATTTTCACTGCTATCATAGTGTCTGTACCGATATAGTTGAGTTTATCTTCAACATTCAAGAGGGATCCTTTTTACAAGTCTAAGTTGCAGTATGACTATGCTTACTTCATCTGGATCAATCGCTACACCATGATAGAACGCACAACCACGATGTGAGCCATACTGCTTCCCTTCGGTTTTCTTGTTAGTATTCCTTTTTCCATATCGATAGAGTATCCGAGTCAACTTGCATACACTACGACTAATTTTACAAAACAACCGTTTGACTTTACAACATTTAGCTGATAAAAAAAATTCATAGGATAACAAATTGATAGTGAATTCATTGAAGTTAGAGCCATACTAAACAAGTTTCGTGTAGTGAGTTTTTCTACCACGACCAAGAAATTATAGCATACCCTAATCCATCCCAAGATCTAAAGATATTGGTTGGAAAATCTTTTGAGAATCCGATTTCAACCTATTTCGTCAATTATAATCCGTAGCAGTTGCATTTTAGGTACATTTTGACTAATTTTTGTTCACCAATTGCAGCATAATCTCAGGAGCAATCTTGGCACTTTATTGTCTTTACTAAAGTTTGATTTTTAGAGTTAAATAACTTTGAATACGATTGCAAGTTGTTCATATTAAACATTATCAAAAGAACTTCATTTCCATTACGATCACAACTCATTTTCATTACTGTTTAGAGTTGACGCTAACATAGTAGTGGGAATAGACTCGAAAAAAAAAAAATTATGTTTAATTACCATGTTGAATATTGTTTATATGATGTGAGATTTGGGTTCGTGCCTTCATCATGAACTGTACTAGATTTTATAGGATATCTTTTGTTTTTTCATCATCACTCATTGCAGCTCTCACTTATTATAATGTTTTGATTTTTGCTTTAATACTGAATTGTAAACAAAGTCCCTCTCGGTACCTTATACCAGCTGGTTATGTCGGCACATTTAATATTAGTCCACTAAAATCCCAGAAAGGTCGAGCCAAATTCCTATGAATTGTACACCTTTCTTTTGACTACAATAACAATTAGATGCTTTGGGTATTAAAAAGAACAAATAAATAGCAACAAATCTTTGAATCCCATAATAAATATAATGCCAAGCTAAAAGCAGGGCAAGTGTCGGATAAAATACGTAATTTCCAGAAGAAAAAAAGAAGAGAAAAGAAAACTACTTAATCATGAACTCCACTACCTCAGCTGGAGATCATTATCCAACTCCCTTAAAGTATTTATGTCTAATCATTACATGTTAGGCTCCCTAAAAGTAAATAGAATTTGCTTTACTTATGTTAATTTGAATAATAATTGAATTTATATCTTCTTTGTTGACACAGAAGTAACATTAAACCAGCAATTTCGTACAGGAATAAGGATGTTATATTAAATAAAAATATATATCATTCCGATAAGATGCCAAATCCAATGGCTTGTGGACAAACAATTCATTACCACAAATCCAATGAACTATAGCTGCATTTTTATCATGGAATTTGTATGATATTGTCCACTCTCCGTATAAATTTTCATATGTTTATTTATTTATTTTCAAAAAGCATAATACCAATAAAGATAGTATCTCTTACTTATATACTCATTTTTCTCCGAGAACTAAGTACACTATTGAACCTACTTCTTTGGAGCCTTTGAACACCTTGAACAAAGTATACCATTGAGTCTCCCCTTCAATGATTCCAAAGACAAAGAAAATGTTAAATTATTGAAATTGAGTCGTACAAAATGATAATATCACCAAAGAGAATTCAATGAATTGAGGCGGTCACGTTTTTATTGAGGGATTTGATAGGAACAACGACTCTCCACGTTGGTATGATATTATCTATTTTGAGTATAATTCTCATGACTTTGCTTTCGGTTTCTCGAAAATACTCTCACACCAATAAAGATAGCTTTTTTAACTTATGTAATTATCCTCCTTTCAAACAAAGTACACCATTAAACCTCATCTTCTCTTTTGTTAATCTAATAGAAGTTTAGCACGAATTTTCACTATACTACACTTTTAAGACTCACAATTTTTTATTCGACATTTAAGATAAGAGCAAGATTAACAACCCTCCATATTGGTATGATATTATCTACTTTGAACATAAAGTATATGAACTTTGAACATAAATTCTCGTGATTAATTTTCTAATTTGTTTTAGATGCATAGTATGCATATGTGGGAGTCCAATAATGCACAACAGGACTTCCCTCTCCATTTTGGTATTTAAATATGTGGTGGGTGAGGTTATACTCATCACTTCAAGCTTCACTGCTAGCACTGGAGATTTGTTCATGGCGACCCATGAGCCACTTCTTCCTCAACCCCCCAAAACTACCCGCCCTAAGACCTTCTTCACAATCCTCTTTTTTTCTCTGCTTTTGTGCTCTGCCATTTTCATCACCAACAAACTCATCAATTCAGACCCATCTGAAAATGGTCATCACCCCTTCCTTCATAACATCTGCAACATGGCTTACAACCAATCATCCTGCATTCAAATGCTCGCCTCTGAATTCCCCCTTCTTCAAGAAACCAAAACCACCAACGCGGCGAACTTCTTACAATCCTTCCTCCGGAAATCCACAAGCAAAATAGTCAACACCATCGAGAACGCCAAAGATCTCCGCCGTCGAATCAACAACCCACGCGGTGAAGCAGCTTTGGCCGACTGCGTCGAGCTCATGGAGATCTCAATGGATCGAATAACCGACTCGATTTTGGCTCTCAAGAGCAGAAGGTGCGGCACAATCGAAAATGCACACACATGGCTGAGTAGCGTGCTGACAAACCACGTGACGTACTCGGAGGGGATCGAGAATTCAATTTCGAAAACGGCGGCTATGGATTTAGGAGTTGAAGAGCTGATTGTGAGAGGGAGAAATTCATTGGGGATGTTGGTCTCGATTTGGGGATCGGGCAAAGAAGAGATGGGGTATCCGAGTTGGTTGAAGAAGGGAGATAGGAGGCTGTTGGAGGTTGTGGGGAGAGGAATGAAAGCGGATATAGTGGTGGCGAAGGACGGGAGCGGGAACTTCAAGACGGTGAAGGAGGCGGTTGAGGCGGTGCCGGACAAGAGCAAGAACAGAATTGTGATATATGTGAAGAAGGGTATTTATAAGGAGAATGTGGAAGTGGGGAAGAACAAGAAGAATGTTATGTTGGTCGGAGATGGAATGGATTCCACCATCATCACTGCTAGCCTCAACGTCGTTGATGGATCGACTACATTTAGGTCTGCAACTGTGGGTAAGATTAACAACCTTCCTCTTTCCCTCCTAATTTAAATCTGAAAGCCATATTTGATGATCTCCGATTTCATAATCCAGCCGCCGTGGGAGATGGATTTATAGCCCAAGACATCTGGTTCAGAAACACCGCCGGGCCGGAAAAGCACCAAGCGGTGGCTCTACGGGTTGGAGCCGACCAATCCGTCATAAACCGGTGTCGTATCGACGCTTATCAAGACACTCTCTACGCCCATACCAACCGCCAATTCTACCGCGATTCCACCATCACTGGCACCGTGGACTTCATTTTCGGCAACGCCGCCGTGGTATTACAGAACTGCAAAATCGAACCCCGACGTCCGATGAGCAACCAGGCCAACATGGTGACAGCGCAAGGCCGAACAGACCCAAATCAGAACACTGGAACTTCCATCCAAAAATGCCAAATCGTGGCAAGCTCCGACCTGGAGCCGGTTAAGAAGTCCATTAAGACATATTTAGGACGGCCATGGAAGGAGTATTCGAGGACCGTGGTTATGCAGTCCACACTCGGCGATCTCATAGATCCAGCGGGCTGGGCGGAGTGGAATGGGGACTTTGCATTGAAGACGCTGTACTATGGCGAGTATTCTAATAATGGGCCGGGCTCTAATGTTAGCAAACGAGTGAAATGGCCCGGTTACCATGTCATTACGAGCCCAGCAGTGGCCCAAAAGTTCACGGTGGACTCACTTATACAAGGAGCTGAATGGCTGGGCTCCTCAGGTGTGACTTTTATCCCAGGGCTGTGATCGTATGCGCTTGTTGGATCTTCTCTGCTTGTTGTTGTGATGCAGTATAAAATAAAATTTTAAAAAAAGAAAAAAGATCTTTTGTTGTATAATAATTAATCACTCCTTAATTGAGTTTAGTATGAATAAGAAAAAGAGTTGGTATGAGGTTATTATAAAATTATATATTTATATTTTATAATAAAAGAGATTTAAACCTACTACATATATAAATTAATCAAATAGTAAGAGCTGTGATTTATGATTCAAGAATTAAAATATAATTAAATATAATTAAAAATAGATAGAATGAGATCATGCTTCCCATATCATACCACAAAATGCCGATTTCAAGAAAAGCGGATCTTCAGATTTCTAATTACTCTCATGTCGGAAAACCACAACAATATTAATTATATTATTATTATTATTGTGGAAAATAAAACGTGGTTCCAATTATAAGAAAGTTTAAAATAAAATTTTAAAAAAAAAAATCCATTAATATAATATTCTGGCATTTGTAGATATTTAATTTAAGTTCATAAAACCTTTAATTACAAATTCCAACACTAATTTAATTCTCCCTTCTTTTCCATCTCTATCTCTCTCTAAATTCTTCGCTCCACCATGGCTTCTAAAATGAAAGGAATTTTCAAAAGTTTCAAATTCATCAAACAAATTTTTGGTAATACTTCTTTCTTTTGCTTTTTATTTTTTATTTTTTATTTTTTAAAATCAAACTATCACTAAATTCAAAAGTTTGTGATGATAGTGAAAGAACGTGAGATAGAAATTGGGTACCCGATGGATGTGAAGCATGTATCTCATATCGGGTTGGATAGTACGTCTCCATCCGGTTCGAATCCGAGCTGGGTATGTTTTTTCTCTCTTCAAAACCTTTTTAAATTTGGTGTTTTGTTTATTCTTGTTGTTTGAAAAAACGCAGATGAATGAATTTAGAACCGGCGATGTGAGTGAGAGAAGAGATTCCAGTTCAACCGCCATAACTGCTCTCACTCATTGGTCCACTCATTCCCAAGGTCTGTTCTCAATCTAATTTTTCACATAATCCCAGATAATGGGAATATCAAATTTAACAAGCATTTCTACGTTGGATCTGCTGTGAAGCAGAATTCGATGTTTCAATAGGTTACCAATCGGCATCCGACATGTCGATGGAGCTTCAGCAGCCACAACTTCCAAAGAAACCAAAGAAAAAAAGGAATTGCAAGAACAACAAAGTCAAAAGCTTCCTGCAATAACAAATTAATGGCTCAGTTTTTCCAGAATCCGTCCCAACTTTTCAAAGCCTGGATGTTTCTGTTCGTGGGAGTGAAAATTTCTAAATTTCTAAATTTCTTTTCACCTCTTTAGTTTAAAAAAAAANTTGATCTCTATAATTAGTTCAAATTTAATCTGTGAATTACAAATTCAAAATTTTAATATAGAAATATAGAAATACACATAATCACTATGTTCAATCGATAGTCAAAACTATATTATATGATTGTGAAAAACAAAGATGTGGGTTTGATCATGATTATGATAATATTAAGGTACATAAAATGATATGCACGGGAATTAATGTTTGACAACAACAAAACAGAAACATACAATTAAAAAGATGTCTTCGGTTAAAAAAATTAAAGGGTGGTATAGGAAGATTCCAGTACACTCTGCCAACCATTATTATTTTCCTTTATTAATTACACAAGTATATAAATTTCACACAGTCTGACTTCCATTTTACGTCACTGTTCCAAAAATTACTTCTGTACCTTTGGGATTCTCTCATCAATCTTCTTCTTCCAATTCATTTTCTAATGTAAATAATCCATTTACATATGAACATACAAGTAACCCGTACTAATTATTTTCCCACACCTTCATCCAAATTATCAAATTTGTTACAAATAAATATTTGCAATAGATGTTATGAAAAGGAGAGGGATTGATTGGACGGATGCTAAGGTAGGCGTGTAGATTGAAGAATGAATGTTGTCATTATTTGTCACTCCTAACGTTGTTATACACAATGGCCCATGCATCCACCTAAAAAAGCATCTCTATGTTCCAAACCAAATCAATTTAATATTTTTTCGGACCTGGCTTAATGGGTTTTAAGGAAAGGTTGAATCAGATCAATGTAAATTACCTTGGGAAGGTAAATGGTGAAATGGAATTGGGAGTGGTGTTTCAGTTATACCAAGGGTTTAAAAAGTTAAAGAGGTAAAAGGTAAAAATAAAAAAAAACAACACACACACAAGGCCATAAATTTGAGGGGTTGAAAATTTAATGTTGTTGGGTGATATGTAAATATCAAAATTAAAGAAAGGAAAACTTGTATCCCCACTTCGTGCTTTTCCCTTTTCAGGTGATTCGATTTTTGCTTTTTAATTTACATTTAATAAAAGAGTCACATCAATATTATTATTATTTTAAGGAATGGTTGCATGCATAATGAAATCAACTTCAATCTCTCCAACCATAAAATTGAACATTAAAAATTTGTCATGAGGAGAGCTTGTCAATGGATATGGAGAGGTTTAACAATGACCACCAAATCCACCTTTCTTTAGGGTCCAGCATTCTTACTCGCACACCGCCTCGTGTCTACCCTTTTCGAGAAATAATAAGAAGGCTGATATCATTTGTAAACGATCCAGGCATACTACTAGCAGATATTGTCCTCTTTGGATTTTTTCTTTCTCGGGTTTCTCCTCAAGACTTTAAAACGAGTTTGCCAAGGGAAGGTTTCCACACTCTTAAAAATGATGTTTTGTTTTCCTCTCCAATCAATATAGGACATCACGGATAGATGGGTCCCTGAGAGGTTGGACCCTAATAATTTTTGGGAGAGAGACTTTAAAACAAAAAGTGGAAAGGGCGGGTCGAAGAAGATTTGATATATATTTTAGATAGTGACTAATGTAATATAGTTTGAAAGTGTTGAGTTGGAAGGATAGGATAGGGTGTTGGGAAAAATGAAAGTGGAGCCCGCACAGTAAGAAAAATATTAGATCTCCTCCTGGTTTGTTTATAGACACTCTTTTTTTTTTTTTTACCAATTAGAGGTTAGTAGGGATGGTTGCTTAGGTAACATTTTTAGAATGGGAATTTTATTTATGGCCATTATTATGTTGATTGGTTTGCATGGAAAGCACAATAGTTAGAGGTAGAGAGGGTTTGTTTGGGGGAATGGAGAGTGAATGGGCATGTGTTTGTTTGTGGTAGGGTTTTGTACAGATTAAAGTGGAGCCCGGTGATGACCCAACCGACATACCAAACGAAAACAGCAAGGCCGTAGCTGCTGCGTTAGTTCTATATGTTTCACTAAATCGTGTACAATTGGGCATCCCAAATCCCAAGCCTTTGGTAGGTGTGCTATTGTTACGTATTGATTCCCGCGCCATCCCTAAGGCACTCATCGCTTTCTCCTCCGATTGCATTTCGGGGTTCGGACCACACAAGACAACCACAGGCACCACTTCCCCATCTGAACTGAACCGAGAGAGACCTTTCGTCTTGGTTTGCGCCACCACTCCCTCCCCCACCCCTTTCTTTCGTTTTTCAAATAATTGTAGGTTTAATAAAGTGTTTAATCAAGTGGATAAAACATATATTAATATAAATATATATATATATATATATATAAAAGTATAAATAGGGGACCATTGCATTAACATACACACTGATTTGTTCAGAGAAATATATAAGAGCGAAGAAGTGGTGGAATTGGAGAAATGAATGGAATGAGGACCGGTTTTAAGGAGGTTGGGCGGTTGCGTGTCCTGACCTCCTCAAAATTTATTTGATACGCATTTATGCATTCTAAATTCTACCCTCAGACAAAATAATAGTATTAATGTATTTATTTTTATTATTAATAATAACAACAGACCATTTATGTTTTCTGATTACTACTCTCTGTTATTTGGGACACATCTGTCTCCTTCCACCGCCCCCACATTTTTATTTTTAATCTCTTCATCTTTCACATTCACATTCACAATCTCATCATTTCATCTCCTGTTCCATTCCCTTCCCATCATTAAATCTTTATAATCCCATCACCAAAATATATATTATTTTAATCCCATCGTGATTTTCACACATTTTATTAAAGACAATATGTACTAGCAATGAGGTTGGACTGTTACTGTTACAATTAAAGTAAGGAAGGAAGGGGTGAGAAGGATAAATAAGCATGCGCGCATTTAGATTTATAATAATAAATGTGAGTCTGGCACAAAATTTACACTCCAATGCTCCCCCTACTAAAGTATGCAGTAATTCTTGTGACCATACCCCAAAATTTAAATTCCATTAAATGCGTTTTTCGTCCCTCTTAATACCCTCTGCAAATCTCACCAACCTTGCCTTATGCTGTCCTCACCTCTTTTCCTTCTTCTCAATTCCTTATTTACTGCTTTATCATTTGAAATTTCCAACTCAATTAATTTGAGGTTAATATTGTGAGATCACCAATCATCTCAAATTCCTCACCCCACATATTGTAATATGATATTTGTAGTAGTTAGTTGCGCATTGATGCTTTTGGTGGTAATTGCAAACAGTATCTCAGCTTTTTGTCTGACCACAGTACACACTTAGTTTGATTACTTATTACAACCTCTGCTGCATTTGTGCTCCTCCTCCTCCTCCTCCTCCTCCTCCTCCTCCTCTTCACGTCTCTTCCTCCCACGCCCCACACTTGGCAATAACATTCTGGGATTCATTCCACCCACACTTGCACTTGGTCCTGTCTTCGAACCCTGCCCAAAACACCCTTTTCCCCTTTTATTTTCTTGCCTTCGCTTTCGTAGTTCATCCCACGGGTAAGTTTGTTTTCATCCTTTACTCTAATTATTATTGAAAATTATTGAAGAATATTTGAAACTCAAAATTCAAACAAACATGGATTAAGATGGATACCAATATTATTTTGTAATCAAGAGACACAATTTTCGATAGAGTACTTATGCATATGCATTGTTTTTTTGTTTTGTTTTTTTTTCACTGCAAGTACTTATTTTTACTGCAGTAAAAAAAAAAAGGGTAAAAAATGTAGCACTGTCATTCCTGAAAACCTACGTACTCCATGATTTCGTACAAATCAGACATAATACTTGTAATAACAATCAAAATCAGTGTTCTTTTTTTTTTTTTTTTTCAATTTCTTCATGCAACGTGCCTCCTAGTCATTAACGAGTGACTGCATGTTGTTGATATATAGATTGACCGAACGTATTGTATTGGTGAAAGAGTTGGAGAGTGAAGATGTTCGATCCGGATATGTTTGATACGCATCATCATATGCTTGATATGGCCTTTAACACTTCAGAAAACGAGTTGGAGAATGTTAGAGACGATGATTTTGAGGCCAAATCGGGAGCTGAAATGTTAGGGGAAGCTTGTGGGAGTGACCAACAACGCTCCAAGAAGAAACGCTATAATCGCCATACGCAGCACCAAATCCAAGAAATGGAAGCGTGCGTAACCACCAAATCCAAGAGGCTTATTTTTTTTTTTTTTTTTTTTTTTTTTTTTTTTTTTTNCTTTAAGGAATGTCCTCACCCAGATGACAAGCAGAGAATGGAGCTGAGCCGCGAGCTGGGTTTGGAGCCTTTGCAAGTCAAGTTTTGGTTCCAGAACAAGCGCACCCAAATGAAGGTGACATCTCTCAACCACCATGTTTAGGGTTTATAATTCAAACTTAAAAAACTTTGTGTGTTTTGAATGTGAGAAGGCCCGGTTAAGAATCATGACTCTCTACAATGATATGATATTGTCTACTTTGAGCCTAAGCTCTCATGGCTTTTCTTTGGGCTTATCAAAAGACTTCATACTAATGAAATGAAGATAGTAGTCCTCACTTATAAACTTCGACTCACTCCCAATAATCCTCAACAGGCCCAACACGAAAGACATGAAAATGCAATGTTAAAAGCCGATAATGAAAAGCTTCGAGCGGAGAATATTCGGTACAGAGAAGCATTCGCCCATTCAACATGCCCCAACTGCGGATCCTCCACAGCCCTCGGCGAAATGTCCTTCGAAGATCAACATTTGCGTATCGAGAACTCCCGTCTGCGAGATGAGGTCCGTCTCCTCTTTTTATTATTATTATTATTATTATTATTATTTAAAAAAAATACTTCTTCAAATCTAAAAAAAAAAGAAAAAAAAAAAAAGAAAAAAAAGAAAGGTCATATATAGCCCACATGGAAGATCATGTTTCAATAATGAACGATAGCTACTTCTAATATTTCTTGATAGATACCACTACCTCACCCTTTCAACCAAACATTTATTATTCACCAACAAAATCTAGATTCCTTAATAAATTTCTGTTTTCTCCTTTTTATTTTTCTTTTTTTTATTTTTCTTTTTACTTACAAAATTGAAAATTTTAAAATTTATTGAAAGAAACAGCTTGTATGTATCTATGAGTTATATCTACTATTTTACCATATTTTTAAATGGGTCGTATTCAAAAAAAAAAAAAAAAAATGTTGTTCTCATGTTCCTACCGGAAATAAAGGTTTATTAAATGGTGTGTTGGGGTGTGAGGAGAGATTATAAGTATGAAAAAGAAGAAATTTTTATGATTGTTAGAAATTAATAATACCTTGTCCTTTTTCTCTCTTTGTCATAAAACATTAATTCACAATTTTGTTCATTAATTAATTTGTACTTTGCTATTGCTTTCTTTACCAAAACGTACTGAGCATTTATTGAGGAGTCCTTAAGCATTATTTTTAGGGAAGTTTAGTTTAGTTTAGTTTAGTTTAGGGCTTCAAATTAATAACAAAAGTCTTGATTTGACACAGATCGACCGAATGAATGGATATGCCCCAAAATGTGCAAAGCCACTGCCTTCTTCCTATTACCACCTACCCTCCAACGCCCCCACGCGATCTCTCGACTTGGGCATCACAAATTTCGGTCAACAGTCGTGTTTCGTCGGAGAAATGTATGGAACCGCCGACTTTCTCCGCTCCATTTCCAGACCTTCTGAAGCCGACAAGCCGGTCATTGTGGAGTTGGCCGTTTCGGCTATGGATGAACTGACCCGGATGGCTCAGGCTGGGGAACCGTTGTGGGTTCCGGGTGATAGTAAGTCCAGTGAAGTGGTGCTTAATGAATCTGAGTATTTGACCAGTTTCCGAGGCGGAATTGGGCCGAAATCGTTGGGCTTGAGAACTCAAGCTTCGCGTGTTTCGGCTATTGTGTTCATGAACCACGTTAAGCTTGTGGATATTTTTATGGATGCCGTATGTTTTTGTAATTCTTGTTTGTTTTCATTTGGTTTGTTGCTGTGGATTTTTATTCTTTTTTTTTTTTTTTTTTTTTTTTTTTTTTTTTTTTTTTTTNGACGCAATGGTCGACTGTGTTCTGTGGGATTGTTTCGAGAGCATCCACAGTGGAGGTTCTTTCCGCTGGCCTTCCTGGAAACTGCAACGGGGCCTTGCATGTGGTAATTAAACTAAACCCAGATTCATTTTTTTTCATTTTTATGTTATTTATATTTAACTGAATTATATGTTTTTAGTTAGACTAATTTAGGAAAGGATGACGAGGATCCACAGCTAGTAGTAGATATCGTCCTCTTTCGGCTTCCCCTCAAAGCTTTAAAACTCAGTCTGCTGGGGAAGGTTTCCACACCCTTGTTAAGGGTGATTTGTTCTCCTCCCCAACCTATGTGGGATATCACAATCCACCCCCTCCCTTCGGGGCCAAGGTCCTTGCTGGCACTCATTCCTTTCTTCCATCGATGTGGGACCACCACCAAATCCACGTCCTTTCGGGTCAGCGTCCTTACTGGCACACTGCCTTGTGTCTACCCCCTTTGGGGAATAGCGAGAAGGCTGACACATCGTCCGGTGACTGGCTCAGATATCATTTGTAACGATCCAAATCCACCGCTAGCACATATTGTCCTCTTTGTGATTTTCTTTTGGGCTTCCCCTCAAGGCTTTAAAACGTATCTGGTAGGGGAAGGTTTTCACACCCTTGTAAAGACAGGTGATTTGTTTTCCTCCCCAACCAATGTGGGATATCATAATCCACCCCCTTCGGAGGCTAGCGTCTTTGCTGGCAGTCATTCCTTTCATCAATCAATGTGGGACTACCACCAAATCTACCCCCTTTGGGGCCAGCGTCCTTACTGGCACACCGCCTCGTGTCTACCCCCTTTGGGGAATAGCGAGAAGGCTGACACATCGTCCGGTGACTGGCTCGGATATCATTTGTAACGACCCAGATCCACCACTAGCAGATATTGTCCTTTTTTAATTTTGGAAATCCGTGATTTCTAATATGGTATCAGAGTCATGCCTTAAACTTAGTCATGTCGATAAAATTCTCAAACGTTGAACAAAGAATTGTGAGCTTTGAAGGTGTAGTCAAAAGTGACTAAAGTGTCGAACAAAGGGTGTATTTTGTTCGAGGGCTCCAGAAAAAGGAGTCGAGCCTCGATTAAGGGGAGGCTATTCGAGAGCTCCATAAGCCTTAGGGGAGGCTTATAGTGTGCTTTGTTTGAGGGGAGGATTGTTGAGAATTATTGGAAGCGAGTCCCACGTTGGTTAATTTAGTGAAAGATCATAGATTTATATCATACGATTGTGGAGTCGTGTTCTAATCGGGGACTAAAACGCATCTAAAAGTTTGGTTTAAAGTTCCAAACTAACTATGATTGTGTGTGTACACGCAGATGAGCGCTGAATTCCAAGTCCCATCGCCGCTGGTTCCGACTCGCGAAAACTACTTCGTAAGATACTGCAAACAGCACAGCGATGGCACATGGGCTGTGGCTGATGTTTCCTTGGACACTTTGAGCCCTTCTCCCATCCCAAAGAGCCGACGGAGACCCTCGGGTTGTCTAATTCAAGAATTGCCCAACGGCTACTCTAAGGTTGTTTCCAATTATCATTAATTATCATCTAAACAGTAATAATTAACACCCACTAATTATCCGTGATGGATTGTTCAGATCACTTGGGTGGAACATGTAGAGGTCGACGAAACTGGCGTCCCTTCAATGTATAGACCGCTCGTTAATTCAGGCCTTGCTTTCGGCGCAAAACGATGGGTCGCTACTCTTGATAGGCAGTGTGAACGTCTAGCCACTTCCATGGCAACCACCATAGCGACCGGCGAATTACGCGGTACGGCTCTTAGTTATGTGAACCCAATATTCCTCTGTTTTCATTACTAGTAGTATTTTCCTAATGAGATTACTATGGCAGTGATGTCGAGTATTGAGGGAAGGAAGAGTATGCTGAAGCTGGCTGAAAGAATGGTGACGAGCTTTTGCGCTGGCGTCGGCGCGTCCAGTATACACGCTTGGACAGCTTTGCCGGCCGCCGGCAGTGATGATGTTCGTGTTGTGACGAGGAAAAGCACCGATGAACCAGGGCGTCCACCTGGTGTTGTGCTTAGCGCGGCTACCTCTTTTTGGATCCCTGTTTCTCCTAAGGTTGTGTTTGATTTCCTTCGGAAAGAGAAATCTCGAAGCGAGGTACACCAAGTTGATCAATTTTGTTCAAATTCTTAAATTTTACGAAAACAGAGTACTGAAAATATTTGCAATGTTTTTCAGTGGGATATTCTGTCGAACAGGGGCTTGGTTCAGGAAATGGCAAACATAGCCAACGGCCGCCACTCTGGAAATTGTGTCTCGTTGCTCCGTGTCAATGTAAGATTTATTATTATTATTATTTTTTCAAAATTAAATTAACAAATTTGAAAAAAAATTGATTTTTTTATTCTTTCGTGTAGAGTGCAAATTCGAGCCAGAGCAATATGCTGATACTACAAGAGAGCTGCACCGATTCCACAGGATCATACGTTGTTTATGCTCCGGTGGACACTGTTGCAATGAACGTGGTGCTAAGCGGTTGCGACCCGGATTACGTGGCACTTCTACCGTCGGGATTCGCCATACTTCCCGACGGACCCGCCGGCAGCAACGGCGGAGGAATTCTGGAGGTGGGGTCCGGTGGGTCACTAATCACTGTTGCATTTCAAATCCTGGTTGATTCAGTTCCAACGGCGAGACTTTCAATTGGATCGGTTGCCACCGTTAACAGTCTGATTAAGTGCACGGTTGAGAGGATCAGAGCCGCTGTGATGCGTGAAACCCATGATTAAAAAACGCTCCTTTTTAAGTTTAAGCAGGTAAAAAAATGTACAATAATTATTTCACATGACATCTTCCAAATATATTGGATGTTTAATTTGTGATTTATTGGAAAGCAGTAGCAGAGGAAGAAGAGGAGTTGAGAAGTCAAGAACGCACCTTGAAAAGCACTTTCTGCAGCCTCGCGCAGTGGTTTAGAGACGAACGGGAAGAGTTTGTAGGTCGGGAAAACCAGAGGATAGAGCCCTGAAGGGTTCAGATGAGGTTCGGGCATTGACAACTCAACGATTAGGAAGGTTTTTGTGGTTTTGTAATTCTGTATTTCTTTAGGTTTCCTTCTCATTAGGTTGGTGAATAATGTGTAGAGACTCCTATGTTTCATTCTCCTTTATTGGTCAGATTCACTTAGAAAACAGTTTTGAATTTGTTTCAAATATGAACATGGTTCTGAAGGTGATAGATTCTAATGTATTGTTTGTGTGTTGAACTATTCTATATTGTTTCGTTTATTCGTTACACAAGTTTAACTTCAGCATTACTAACTCAATTGATGTTGATCTATACTTTTTGTAAATATCCTACTCAAACCATCACTCATGAGAAGATGATAGCCGTTGATTTTGGTTCGGGGGACCCCAAATGGTTGTCAATAACCTGCCAAGTCCCATCTTGGTCGAACAGCCGTCAATTATTGAACCCACAAAGGTGTTTGATTTACTTGGAATCTCACTTTAGGAACTTACGGTGAAGAACCACTCCCAGAGTTTGATCCATGTGGGTGCCTGCCTCTAATTGGACATTTGGAATTCAGTGAATTATTTCGTGTTTTTTGGTAATTTATTTTTGGAGAAAAAATCATTTCTTTTAGCTCAACTTCAAGTTAATTTGTTTTTGACAAATAAATATATTTTGCATTTAATTTTAATTTTGATAAAATTGGTAAATTCAGTGACGTTTTGAAAATTATAAACTAAATGGGTAAGAGAACAGAACCAAATTGAATGGGTGATTTTATTCCAACTTTGTAAAATTTAATCATTTTACCCTATTTTAACAAACAGGTTAAAATTATTGAAAAAACATGAGCCGTCCATTGCGTCATTGGACCGAGGAAAATTCACCGATAGGCACGGGCAAGAAGGATCACGCGGTTCATATTGTCCCTCCATAAATTTGAAAATCCCAGGGTTCTCCGTTTTCCTGATTCAACTCAAATTCGTATATATAGCCTCTCCTTTCCCCACCATTTTCTCCAACATCAACATCGTCTCTACATTTTCCCAACAAATTCGTTTCTCCTTGCATTTGCCAACCGATTCCAATCAGTTTCAGTTCAATCCCATCTGGGTTTTGGTTTTTTTTCCGTTCTGCATTATCAGATTCTCGAAAACACCATGATCTCTTCACTCAGCCTCACATCTTCTACTTTCGCTTCCTCTGAACTTCTCAACCGAAAATCTCCGATTCCCAGGCTGAATCTTCCGGCGCAGTTTCCGAATCGGAGTGCCCTCAAACATCTTGATCGATCTCTTTCTACCAAAAAACCACTTCACATCTCATCCGTTGATAATCTTTCTTTGTCCGTAAAATCGTTTGGGCGTTCGACGGAATGCAGGGCGTACGAGGCCGAATCGCGGCGTTTGCCGATCAACGTTGAGCTTCCTGAAGAACAGGCAGCTCAGAAACTCAAAATTGGGCTGTATTTCGCCACTTGGTGGGCTTTGAATGTGGTGTTCAATGTATACAACAAGAAGGTTCTTAATGCGTTCCCTTATCCATGGCTCACCTCCACTCTCTCCCTCGCCGCTGGATCGCTTATGATGCTCGTTTCTTGGGCCACTAGAATGGTCGACGCTCCCAAAACCGATTTGGATTTCTGGAAATCCCTGTTGCCGGTAATTACAATTATGCTCTGTTTTCATCTTTGAACTTTGGAGATGAATTTTGTGATTAATTGTTCTTTCTTACAAAAATCATGGTGGGTATTTGTTTTTGGAAGAATTTGAATGTAGGAAGTGCATTACAAATAGGAATAGGGATTATTTTTATGCGATGATCTGCTTGTTCTGGTTCTGCAAAACAGAGCATTCGAAACTAAAACTTTGGATCAGCGATCAGATGTTTTGTGGCATGATTATTTTGATAGGTGGCGGTGGCGCATACTATTGGGCATGTTGCAGCAACTGTGAGCATGTCCAAAGTGGCTGTCTCATTCACTCACATAATCAAGAGTGGGGAGCCGGCTTTCAGTGTGTTGGTCTCCAGGTTTCTGCTGGGAGAGATGTTTCCATTGCCTGTTTACTTATCTCTTATCCCTATCATTGGAGGCTGCGCTCTTTCCGCACTAACTGAGCTCAATTTCAACATGACTGGTGAGGAATCTTTGCTGTGAATGTGAATCTCAATTTTGATGTGAATTAATATAGCAAATTGGGGTTGTGTTTTTAGGATTCATGGGAGCGATGATATCAAACTTGGCATTTGTGTTTAGAAACATATTCTCAAAGAAAGGGATGAAGGGGAAGTCAGTGAGTGGGATGAATTACTATGCTTGCCTTTCAATGCTGTCTCTGCTCATTCTTATTCCTTTCGCCATTGCTGTGGAGGGACCCAAGTTGTGGGCTGAAGGATTTCAACAGGCTCTCTCTCAAATTGGTCCCAATTTCATTTGGTAACTGCGAATTTCATGGTTATCTAAAATAAGTGGTCTGTTCTGGTTTCACTCAAAGGAATTGTTTGTTTGTTTGTTTGAAATGCAGGTGGTTGGTAGCTCAAAGTATGTTCTACCACTTGTACAATCAAGTGTCGTACATGTCTCTTGATCAGATATCTCCATTGACATTCAGCGTAGGGAACACAATGAAGAGAATATTCGTAATAGTGTCGTCCATTATCATCTTCCGCACGCCTGTCCGACCCATCAACGCCATTGGAGCTGCCATTGCAATCCTTGGAACCTTCCTCTACTCGCAGGCCAAGCTGTGAGATGATAATTAAGGAGGGTTATATATATGTTTTGAATATCTTTGTTGTGAGATCTGGGAAGTTGAAAGAAGGGTGCAGTTTGATTATGATTTAGATGATATGCTTGTAATGTAGTTAGCCACAGGGAGTGAGGGGATTCTCGTTGGCGTTGAATTATGTATACTACATATCAACAGGAAGAAGAGTTCCGAGATAGTTACTTTCTGAGGCGCAATAATTGGTAACGTTATTTATTATTGTTTCATTCCATTGTGTGTAGCAGTAGTACATAGCTACAAATCATACTTTATATGGGTAACCAACCATTTTAGCGGTTGTATTAAATAAAGTCGGTGAGGTTTGAGCTATCCAACCCCCTCTTATACCCTATAATTACAGGGTCTGTCTGATTAAGTTGTCCACTTATGTTCTTCGGCTCTTCAGTTTGGTACACAAATATATAAAGCATCAGCATCATCGCAACGACTGGCTGTTTGGGCCGTGCGCTGCGAGTTGCTCATGACCATCCACCAGCCCTTACTTACCTTAAGTTTTTATATGCAAACCTTCGCTAATCGCTACACCCATTGCCATTAATTATATATACATAATTCTCGGCAGAGCCTTGTGAGCTGAGCATGCCTGTGGTAATCATGGCCTAACAAGTCAAAAGGGTTCTCAGAAAAAGACATTATAATGGAAAATCATGGCTCCTTAGCAAATAACAAGTAGAATATGATGTCCATTTCGCTCCAAAAACCCACCAATCACGCAGTAACTTCATATTTGTCAACTTTATCTAAAGTAAAATTTCAGTGATGCATTTTATCAACACAAGGAGATGGCCTGAGTTCAAAGCAATCCCAAAACCGGACGTCCTCGAGAGAAGGGCTCTGTGAAGGCATTGCCACTGTCTCTTCCTTTTTGAGTAAAATGTATGAAGGCATCAGCAGAAGCAGTAGCTTCTGTGAGGAAATGGGTGCTGTTGCTCCACTTGCAATCGGCACGCGAGGCACTATGGGGTCGCTGGTTATGAAGGAGATTGAGTACTTCACCAAGCTAGAGCTCGAACGCCATGGCGGCTCTCAGCGGTTAAGTGGAGATGCTTCCAGGAGAAGCGATTCGAAGACAAGCTTTTGGCTTTTGTCGTTGAGTTGGAAGTGGAAGAAGAGAAGAACCAACAATGGGATTCTCCCCAACATTTGCTCTGCTGTTGAATTGTCAAAAAGCAATCGGTTTAATGGGATTCCTGGTTTTGGTTACAGGATTCTCAAAGACGATGTCACCCACTTTCCCATTTGATTCTGATTTCAGCCTCCAAATTCAAATGGGTTTTGTTTGCTTTTTGTGGAATTGCTTTCCCTTGCTCTGTTTGTATTTCCTTTTAAGGTTTGCAACGTTTTCACTGCAAAAAGAAATAAGAGTTATAGTACTGATTTGGTTGGAACAGACAGTGTTCAAAACAAAACAAGATTGTATTTCAAACTATTATTAATCTTTGTGTTTCCTTTTTTGCTTGGAATCCAACCAATTTTAATCACTCAAATTCTTAAGAAGTGATTTGTATTCCAAGAAGTAATCAGATCACAACTAATTTGACAATTCAATATGCTTGTGTTCGAGTAAGAGCACACCGGGTGCAAGCTTGGCCATGGAATAGGTTATATTTATCTTCTTCAATGGTAACTATTTGAATCAAGAAATTCCAGTGCGAATACATTTGACACTATGCTACAGATGAAAATGACATTCCTTATCATCAGGGGTTGCTCCTTTCTAGAGTGTGGATAAATGTCCAAAAGATGGGAAAACTCCAGTTCACTACCTTCCTCAAATGTTGTAATAACTAATCTTGATGAATATCCTCCGCAGCAGGGGCTGCAAATCTCAAATCCACGGGTCGCGCCACTACAACTGCTTCCTCAGCAAATAATGCCCTGATGAAGGATGGGGTTTTTAATGGTCGTCGGCCTGTCATTCGTGGGTACACATCTTCAAGAAAATAATAAGCGTGGCCAGCAACCATGCCCTGAATCGCAAAATAGTTCATCACCATAACTCAAAATGATACATTAGCTTGAACCAACTCATACTAATAAAAAAAGTGTATTATTATTGGCCGTAAAATCCAAGTTTCATCATTTAAATAATCACAAATGAGTGTTCCAATTGTTTTTTTTTGGCGAAAGATCACACCAAATTTCAAAAATACCTCTAAACTTTCAAATTTTTCAATAATATCTTTAAAGAGAAAAAGAAAAAAAAAAAAAAAACCTTACCGTTAAGTTTTCAAAATCACACTTGAACTTTCAAAAGTTTCATTCATACTTCGAAAAAAAAACTCGAGAGAAACGGTTAGTATTACATTTCAAAAATTTTGGGAGATTAAAGGTTAAATTTGCAGAGGCAGTTCGTTAGAATCCAGCAAGACCATATGCCAGAAAAGGGTCGAATCAGATAAAATGAACTGTGAAGAATTATATTCCAAATACAGATGGTTTAAAGTCAGGACGTGTGAACGTTCAAAAGTTTCATTCATACTTCGAAAAAAAACTCAGAGAGAAACGGTTAGTATTACATTTCAAAAATTTTGGGAGATTAAAGGTTAAACATTTGCAGAGGCAGTTCGTTAGAATCCAGCAAGACCATATGCCAGAAAAGGGTCGGATCAGATAAAATGAACTGTGAAGAATTATATTCCAAATACAGATGGTTTAAAGTCAAGACGGCATACCAGAAGATCCACCCAAGCACTGGCCCCGACGAGAACAGAGAATCCCAAAAGAACCTGTGCAGGAAAAAGATAACGAAACAAAGTAAATATTCTATCGTGAAGTTAAGATGACATTTATACTGGTGAATGGAGAATTCAACTTACGTTGGATGGGATCAAGTCAGACTAATTTTCACATAAGGACAGCTAAAAGAGATTAAAATAGGGAAAGAAACCCAGACTTACTCACCCATGGCAGGTAAGCTGCCGTAAAAGTAAAGAGGCCTAAAAAGCTCATATGGATGAATGGGTTTTGCTTGCTCCATACATAAACCTGTGTATAAAAGGATTTGTTAAAGTACAGATAAATTGCATGAAAGTAAAGAAACGAAAGCTCTCGTCTTAAATGGAGACTAACCATCATGAATGTCAGTGAGTTACTAAGGAATACAACTTCGGCAATTGACTCGGACAAGTAGGGTATCATTCCCCCAACCAAAACAATTCCAGTAAGCACCGTGGCCCCAAATAAGAGCATATAAATGAAATCTGCTGTTCTTCCCCTAAAAGAGTTCTCTTCCAGAAGTTTGCAGTATCGGGCAAGAAAAAACATGTGAAACAAAAAATCCAAATCTGGCAATAACAGGCACATCACATGGGTATCGTTAGATAGTTGTTAATTTCGATCTTACCCAAAAGAAAAATATATACATACTGAAAAGGCTGAAAGAGTCAAGAAAGTTAGAACATGTCATATTTTCCAGCTATTTAGCTGCTAAATGAGCATAAGAAGTGGTAACCAACACAGAAAACTTAGGACAAGAGATGGTAAGCTTCATTGTTCTGGGGGATGGGAGGGGCCTAAATCGTGATATTGAAGCACGAAGCAAAGGATCACTGGTCAAAACAAGTTGCATGTCAATCTAATCTTTCTACCACAGAAAAAAACTACTGAGAAAACTCCCTTGTTCATAATTTTTCCAAATGGAATCAAAAGAACATTTGCAATAAACTCGTACGATGCGGGTCAGCACGCTTCAGAATGCCAATTACATCTCGTATGCATATGGAATAAAACTTCATAAAAGCTAAAACCCTCCAGAAACAAGAACAGGACAACTAAAGCCACTCATGTGCATTGCACGTCCGCAAACATGAACAGTTATTCCAAAAGTAGGTGACCAATGACTACAATCAGAAAATACCAACAGATGGAAAATATTAGGAAATCTTCACATAAAACCAAGCAACGGGATTTTTCTACAGTTACAAATTATATGTACATGAAAAAGTACTATATAAATACCCATTTTGCGGAAGAACAGGAAGTTGGTAATGAGGCGCCAGAACTGATACTTCTTAGCAACGAGGATAGGATTCAAGTAAAGATGATGCGGATAGATAATCTGTATGAAATCAAATGCATGAAAAATTATTAAATAAACCAAATGGTAAGGTAAAGTGATATTCATCTATTAGACTCTGAAATTAAGAAACAAAATGATTGTGAACGAAGGCCAACAAGATTATAAGGATCAGCCACATTTTCAAAGTTCATGCTATTTCAATAGCTGAAACAATAGAACCGGGTGCCCCCATACTGTACCGCCAAATACCAGCAAAAACTGACACCAAAACTGAAATAAATTTACACATCAATTCCCAAAGGTCATTGAAATCAGCGATAATCGGCATGGGAAACCAACATCAAAGCCCAAGGACAAAAATAATAATCAAAATCCCCCATGTCATGGTAATCGATACCGATGATCTTCCGGGAGGACAAAACAAACCATTCATGATTTTCCATAACAAATCAAAAAACGAAACTGAGATAAAAATAAATAAATAAAGAAATAAATAAAAAGCCAAGGCATTCTTAAAATCACCGGCTTTAAACCATAATGTAAGAGATAATGCCCAGAGAAAAACAAACATTTAAGCCTAAATGACCACGAGAGCAAGAAAAGTAGAGCTACAAATGGAGAAGGGGCAACAAGGTACGCACATCGAGGGAACAGCCGATTGTGGTTACTATAGCGGCTGTGAGATAGGAGCGGGTGATGATAGGCATTTGCTTGTACCATTCTTCAACTGCTTGAGCCATCGAATCTCAGAAAGTTGATTACCGATAAAGAAAAACGTGAAATGACAATCGAAGGCGCAGAACAACAAATATTTGGACGCCGGAAAGAGCAAGCGGAGCTTGGAGAGAGAAGATTCCCGGCAAAATCCGACAGAGAAGGAGATCCGCAGAGTCGGAGAAAGTTTGGAAGAGAGACGGCAAAAGAAAACAGAACAGCTATTTCCCGCCCTGCTCTTTCACGGAGAGGGTGACGGATTTGGTGCGAATAACGGCGCGAGTGTATTCCGCCAACCAATCATCCACTTCCCACTTGGTAAATCGAGTATTTTATTGTTATTTACAATTTACCACAAAAATGGAAGAACTTTATTTTGGGCTCGGCCCATTGGGCCAATTCGATACAAATGCAATTGGTCCATATCGACGATGCTAGAGCCCATTGGGCTCGGCCCATTAAGTAAGAGTATAATTTAAGATTACAAAAGTTCCGGACGATGCTAGAGCTTAGAGAGCCTTATACCAGAGACCCAACCAATGACACCCAAACTTCTTTCTGTTTAAATTTAAGGGTTCAATTAAAGGGCGTCTTGTTTTACAACATTGTATAAGGAACAGATGACTTTATATGTAGTTGCAATTGTGGCCCAAAGTTGTCAAATTGTATATGAAAGTTAGCTAGCTTTAATGGAGTGGTGATGTTCCGAAGGTGTCAGTCTTCCCATTATTATGCATGTTGGATCTTCCTAAGTTGCTGATATTTTAAGTCTGTCAATAGGTGAAGGGCTGTACAGGCCCTCCTCAAAATGAACCGTGTAAACCACCTTAAATTGGCCAAGTGATCAATTGGGTCAGAACCATGGGAGTCTAGGTCTGTATTTGGAGTTTTTCTCGGGTTGGTAAGGCAAAATTGGCACCCTAGAGTCACCGGTTAGAACTCAGGGTCCCCTAGAGTCACCTATTAAAAATAAGGGACGGAAAATACCTCATACAAATACAGATGTATTTCTTACTTATAAACTTATGGTTCTCGGACTCCTCTTTCAACAATCCTCAACATCAGTTGGGGTGAACTTAAAATTTACCAACAAATGTTATAGAATTAGATGATTGTTAGTTGAGAGTGGTTGAAATGGATATAAGTTGGTCTCAACACTCTTTGGGTTTTAAAAAGAAGAGAAGAAGAAAATGAACCGCTACCTCTCACAAGATTGTGAGGATCAGCTTTCCACCATGTGTAGAGAAAGCCATGAATGACTACTGTGATCTCTGGACTCTTGTGTTCCATCAACTTCCAGATGTGTTTGGTGCTAACTGCTAAGGTAAAACAACTCATGATCATGAAGATTTAAAATTTTAGTTGAATTGATAGGAAAAGTAGTTTTGGAGTCTTCTTTTCATCAGTTTGTTCCATTGTTAGTTCGTTGGATTGCTTGAGCTCTCTTTCAGACAGGGTTCCTGCCGGTGGAAGCTTGTCCTGTCTGCTGCATTGGATTCTTCAAGTGATAAGCTAGTTGTTGACTCTTTTAAGTCATACCTATGAATGGACAGTCTAAATCCAGCCACATCTAGTCTCATCCATAAGTTTAACCTTCATTTCCATTTTTTTTATTATTATGATTATTATTAATTATTGTGACTTCTCATTCTTTTTTTCAATGTCGGTGGAAATTTGGTCTGTTTTATATTGCAATTGGATGGTTCCATGCTGCAAACTTTGACTTTTGAGTTCCATCTGATAGTCCATTCTAAGAAATTCATAAAAATATTCCATTGCATCGTTTATGGTAACATAGTCTTGGTGTAACTGACAAAAACAGAGTAAAAACGGTTTTACTTTTTGATTCTACAAAGGAAAACATGATCAAATGAAAATTTAACTGTCATTTTTTGTGGTTTAAGATTTAGCAGAATCATAGGCGCGATCTGAAGGCCAGCTCAGGTCCTGCTTAGTCTGTCTTCCATAATTTAAAGCACATGCCGTGCTAGCTTGCTTGCTTCACCGTTGCCTCATAGATGACCTTCTTCGTTGACCCCACACCCAAATTCCATAGTTTCCCACTTCCACACACAGCTTCACTCATAAAATGGCATATCTGCATTGAAACTCTTCACTGCCTACTTCTTCACCCAGGTATCTCTCTGTAATCTTCTAAGTTCAGAAGGGATATTGAGAGATGAGTTTTGTTCTTGTTAAGAGGTCTAATGGTTACTCCAAGGTTGATAAAGAAGACCCAGATGAGATAATTCATCGAAGAGCACAGTTTATAATCAACAAAGTGTTGGAACGAGCAGATTCCATGGGCAAAGCTTCGTATCTGAGAATTAGAATCCGAAGACTAAGAGTTAGATTTGGAAGAAGATTGAAGAAGCTGAAGAAGAGTATTTGCAATGTCAAGATTAGTGTTTACAAGCAAATAATCTGTCAGATCAGAAACTGCAAGTCTTTGTTTGGCAGAAAAGCAACCAACTTTGCCAATCTACCTCCTCTCTTACCATAATTTCCCAACACAGGTACACCGATCTTCAAATCAATGGGGAAACCACTTCGTTTCTTCCTAAGAGCTTTAATTTAGTTCATGGGCTTTGTTATATGAAAGAAAATTTATAGGGATGTTCTTGGCTGGTGTTGTTTTGTACCCTTTCAATTTGTTGTTGCACTTTTTTCCTCTCAAAGTTACACAAGATTAAGTAAATTCATGTGATCAAATCTAAGTCAACCAATCATAGATAATAAAAATTAGTTTTCTTCCCAAGTCAAAAGTGAGTTTCCAACATGTCCTTTTCATTTGGAAAGGTGTAACGATATGTAACGGGTCAACGTGTACAATATCTACTAATGGTGAACTTGGGATGTTATACAAATTTTCTTTCGATTCCAATTCTTCTTAACCTAACCAAACACACACATAGAAAGTTCAATTTGGTGGCTCAAGAATCTCTCCTCCCTTGACTCCAATTCGTCTATGATCCTAGGTACGATCGTAACACTAAACAGGTTCTAAAATAGCAAGCTTTTATTTATTATTAAAATGCTCTTCTTCTCCCCTCCATTTTCCACAATTTCCAACTAAAATTTAATGCACAATTACAAAAGTCAAAGTCATATATTATATTGGTAATAAAAACAATAATACCTTTTGAAGTATTTATTAAATTTATATTATCATTAATTTAATATTCACATCACTAGTGATTGTTATTCATATTGAATAAAAAATCCACAAAAGAAATATAAAATAATTCACATGTATTATATTTTTTATATATTAGAAGAGACACAATTGATATAAATATAACTGATATGTTTACTTAAAAACTATATAATAAACCATTATAGATTAAATTAAGTTATTTATATATATATAAAAATGTATAGTTAAAACAAAAGATTGAAAAAGTTATGGATAGAATTGAAAATTGTTATAGACAAATATATGTGGTGGTTTTATCTTTTGCTATCATTAAACTGTTTAATACATTAAAAATGGTGGAGACCACATACGATTCATTGAAAAGGGAAAGGGGAATATTTAAGAAAATTGTTCTTTAATTTATAACTAATTCTTTTAATTTACACTGACAGCCCAAATATTAATGTCAAATTCATATAAAATGAGGGCACTAAGTGCATTTACTTAAAATATAATTTATCATTAAATTATCAAAAATGGATGTCACCACCGCTTAATGTATATGATTTTTAATTAATTAAATGAATATAAAGATGCAAAAAATTATAAATACTTTGGAAATGATATTTGTCCTGTCGACAGCATTTCCATCCCCTCCAACTCTTTTGTTTCTCTGTCTCCGTCTGTTTATGCGATAATAAAAACTTTGTGCATTGGAGCTTTCTCATGATCATCAAAATTTCCTTTATACAATGGATCTAACTCCGACCAAGAACTCCCCGGCACCGCCTCGTCGCCGGACGCCGAGGTTTCTGCGCAGTCCCGGCGCTCGCCGTTCTAACTTCGGGGTTCCGATGACTCCTCTGTTGCGGTGGAAGTTGGACGATCGGCATGGATCTCGAAGCCGCAGCCGAGTTCAATTTCAGGCGAGAAAGCTCGCCGCCGGCCTTTGGCATCTCCATTATAAGGAAATTTCAAGCGGCGACGGTGGCGGCCGAAGAGTGTCTCAGGTAACTTCTAGATTCGGTTCTGTTGTAAATGGAGAAGTGAAAGAAAACGAACTCGAAATGTTGTGATCTTTGTGATCAATACCAATAATTACGAACCCAGAAGGGAAAAATTCGATTTTTAATTTCCGATTTGGTGGGAAAGTTTGAGGAATTATTGATTAACGAAAAGGGTTTGTTTATGAATATACCTTCTGGAAATTATTAGGGAGAAATAAGGCATCGCCATCGCCATCGCCATCGTGATCAGAGCAGAGACGATGGAGGAGTGGAAGCAGAGGAGAGGTTAGGGAGGCGTGATTGTTTGGATTCCTCGAAAAAAGCGATCAAGATTAAGGTACCTTTCCCGTTTCCATTTCTGTTTCAATCAATCTTTATTACCCAATCTTTTTGACATGATTCGCTGCTAAAACCACGCCAATCTAAACAAAAATAAAGATCGCTCTATAATACTTTACCATTATTTAATTTAATCATTACCCTCCTTTAGAACTTTAGATTTAGATAGACAGAGGAAATGTACCTAACCCATATGAATTACTTGATGAAATGATTAGCTCGCCATTATTTAAAAGAAATCAAGATTAAAAGTAAGAAAATGGGAAGAGACATGAAGAACTTTGGAAGAACAGAAAAAGAAGATGGGAGACCTGTGGAAAACAGAGTAGGATAGGATTATTTGGTACTTAATTTTTTAATTCAGATTTTGTTTTTGTTTTGTTTACAGTTTAATGAAATGGGTATTGTATGTATATTAATCTTATTTGGGAAAGTTCTTAATTTTGGTTTGTTTTTAATCATTACACTGACTTTGAAATTTGACCGAGGTCTCGCTGTATAATAAATTATTAAAAATATTCCATTCCACGCATTAAAAAAAACTAAAATTTCAATTCCAATGAACAAAAGATAACGAGAAGAGCAAAACAATTGATCTTAAAAAAGATTTGATAGAAAATTAAATAAAATCAAACCAATCTTCTTAAAGGCCGCAGCAGCAGAATATTGGAACCCTGAAGCCGCAGAGGCAGCTGAGACGGCGGAGTTGGGTGGATTTCGCAGCCACCGTGGCGGAGGAGAGCAACCGTTCACAAAGGCCTCGGCCGCTTCTGATGTTAAACAAGAGCTGGCGGTGCCCCAAACACGCATCTGCAAGCTTGAATCCCAGCAGCGAAAATCGAGGAAGAAAATCGAGTATTTAAAAGGGAAGCTCGAAGAAAACAGAGCAATGTGGAAGAATCGAAGGCACGTAAAGGTTGACGAATTATGCCAAGAACAAGAAACCAATCAGAGAACCGAAGTTCTGAATGCTAATTTGGAAAAAGAACTGGGAGAAGCGAAAGAAAACGCGAAGAAATACAAGCAAGAATACGAGAAAGAGAAGAGAAACAGAGAGTTATTAGAGGAGGTCTGTGCAGAGATGGCGAAGCAGATTGTGGGAGACAAGGCAAAGGTGGAAGCTTTGAAAAGGGAATCAATGAAACTGTGTGAAGAAGTAGAGGAAGAGAGAAACATGTTGCAAATGGCGGAGGTTTGGCGAGAAGAAAGAATTCAAATGAAGCTGATTGATGCAAAAGTAGCTCTGGAAGACAAGTACGTTCAAATGAACAAACTCATCACAGACCTTGAAAATTTTCTGATGTCGAGGAGCGAGAAGTTGGACGAGATGGAGGTGAAGAGAGGTGAGTTGATCCATGAAGCTGCTAAGTCGGTGGACATTAAAGAAATCGAGGGGTTCTTGTACGAGCCGCAGAAACAGAGTCTTGTTCTGTCTCTGCTGGAGGATTTGAAGGAAGCGACCAAGTTGGAGGAGGAATGCGAAGAGATTAATGATAACCCAGTTGAAAAGGAGTGCATTCCTGAAATAAAAACAGAGAATGTTGAGAACCCAATGGAGGATTCGTCGAAAAAGAAGGTTAATGGAAGGTTTGGGAATGGAAGAGTGTGGAGTGAAGGTGGGGAGTTGAATGGTTCCGACACAGCGACTCAAAGGAACTCGCAAAACCCACATATCAAAAGAGGAACACATGGATGCATTGAATGGCCGCGTGGGATTCAGAAAAATTGCTTCAAGACCAACACTTTGGACGCCAGGATTCAAACCCAAAAATCTCAATTACGTCATGTTCTTAGACACAAATGACCTGAATGTTTGTTTTGAAGAAGCCGTAGATTAAAAACTGTTTCGGAATAATCCAGTCGTTTATCCACTTTCCAATTACATAAATTATTGGTTTATAAGCTAACATTATTCTAAGAATCCAACAAAGTACATTATGGAGTCTCGGTTATGGAGTCTCCGTGAGGGCTTGAGCCTTGAACCTTCGCAGTCTCTCTGACTTCTTTTCTAGAGGCTCGAATAAAATACATCATTTATAAGACACTTCTTGTGTAATAATAATAATAATAATTTATAAGACACTTCTTGTGTAGTAATAATAATAATAATAATAAATAATTGTCGCAAACGGACCATTAAAAAAATTGACTTTGTATCCAGCTTGAAAATTTTCACATTCTCTACCAACCCATTACATTAGAATAATCATATTTTATTTTTCAATTTTAAACCATACAAAACTTTAAAAAAAAAAAAAAAAATCTAAAAACATTCATATAATCATAGTGACACAGTGTGCACGGTTAGACAGTGGCTGTTTCCATTGTTGATAAGGCACGGTTAGACAGTGAGCACCAAACATTCATATAATCATGGTGACACATTAAATTAAGAATAAAATGAAAGACTAATTAATTAAGACAAATTAAAATTCAAATTAAAAGCTGTCTTCAAAAGCACAATGATTTTGACAATATCAGTCATCCAAAGTGGGAGTAGCACTTGGCCTACTAAATTAAAATTTGATCAAACCATCACTAAATTAATTAGAGTTTAGGAAACATAGTCATTAAAAATGTTGAATGAAAATGACCTCTCAAAAACACATTTAAAGCAAGCCCCTTTATTTCCTCAAAAGCATTCATACACCGTATTTTATATATTTATCAAAGATGGCGGGGTTGAAAATTACCTCATATAGGACCAAAGTACCAAATTGCGCATATATTCAAATATTTTTGTACTTAAAAAAAAAAAGTTCAAATTTTCTCACGAATTAATTGATTCTTAGGTACGTAATATCATAGTATAGGAGAAAACATTAAAGATGAACCAACTCATATTATTCAATAAAATAAACCTTAATGTTCTTAAAATGAAATAAACCACTGAAATGCAAAGGGACAGTAGATAATATATTTAGGAGGAACTACAAATCATGTAGCATAGACATTAAAAAAAAAGTTAATGCATTATTAAATTAAGTTATTGGAGACAAATATTAAGTGCTATCCTAAGGACGATTTTCCCACTATAACTTGGGAATTTAAATAATTTTAGCACGATTGTGGTTTAACCTATTTCATTGTATAATTAAATACAAAAAATAAAATATACTCAAAATTAAGCAACACAAAAATTAAAAAGTCAATTACATGTTTTTTTTGAAATGTCAACTAATTTTTTTGTTTTATTTAGAATATTTTTAAAGAATTTGAAACCAAAAATTCCAAAAAGTCAATCAGCCGTGATTACCGCATTCTCAAAAAAAGTGAGAATTAAAGAAAATTTTCACAAATTTATATAATAAAATAAATACTAACAACATTTGATACCTATAAATTCTTGTAACGTTCAATTATAGATGTGTTAGCTTATCATAATTTCATCGCATTTTATTAGTAATAACGATAAACCACAAACCAAGTCTGGAATTTAAATCTAATTTTTTGAAGGGAAATTAATGATGTAAATTATAACTATGATCCACCGAAAGAATAGGTGTAAATATGGAGAGTCGAAGTCGAGAGTGGTTGATGGGGACGAGGAGATATGTCCAATTGCCTGTCAAAACGATTGGATACCCTTTCAATTTCCCAAAGGGAAAGATTCTCAATTACTTTCTTTTATTTTTTTATCATGCTCAATAATGAGGGGAATATTCTCTCATTTTATAAAAACATTAACATTTCTAAGTAACCTTAATATAAAACAATTAGGACGACAAAATATAATTCAACTTATTCAGGTCTTAATTTTTTAGTAACGTATAATTTAATTAAAATTATATATCATATTGTTAAAATAATATGTTAACTATTAAATTTGGTGGAGTTAGTATATATATTTAAATAATAATAATGTCATTATTTATTTGGACATCTTTGAAGGCCTGTACATTGGAAAGAAAGAATTGGTGTAAAGTTGAGTGATATGCATAAGGAAAAAGTTGTGTTGGTTTTGAGTTAGAGAGCTTTTACAGGACAGGCAATATCTGCAAACTGGCTCTCTAATTCCTTTAATGGAAGAAAGCCAAAGAGGATAGAATCTGCACGAAGTTCATTGGGAATTGAGTAACAGCTTGAACCCACAAAAGCCAAGTATATAACAATAATGATAGTTTAAATAATCCCGTATGATTCAACTTGTAATCAAGTGGATTAGAATAGGGGATTAAACAAATTAAAACCCCATTACTTTAGAACCCTAAAATGAGATTCAATTTCCGATGCGCATTTACATTTTAATTAAATGGGTATGGATATGGATTTTAAAAGTACCAAACCCAAAAATGGAGCAGCACAGTCTTTGTTCTTCTTCTTCTTTTGCAACTATGATTTTTGGCTGCTGGTACGAACTCCCCGACAAGCAGCACATATCAGATTCTTGTAATCTTTTCCCATTTTTCTTAACATTTGACAAATCGACACTCACATGGCTTGGTTTTGTCTTAGCCTTTTCCACTTCATTTCCTGCCGCTGCTTTGTTGATCGAGTGGGTTTCATATGCTTGCTTTTTAAGCCCTATTTTTGGCATAATGGTTCCTAACTAAAACCTATATATAACTTGTTCTTGGGGCAATGGAGATTGTAACTATGATTGAACTAAGATTCATCCCACATCGTAATTGAACAAAAAGAGAGAACAGGAAATACATATATATTAAAGGGGATGGATGGCCCCAATTAGTACATGATTAAAGCTGATATATTGCAATCGCATAGCATATCTCCCTGAGATAGGGAGTGTTGTCCGCAGGATTAAAATACGGCAGCGCCGCATAGGATTCTTCCCCACAATTTTATTTTTATTTTATATATTTTTGTGTGGGTCCATTAATCTGCCATTACTCAAACGCTTGCTTCTGGGACCCAACCCCCTGTGTGTCCAATCAAAACACGCAGCTTGGATCAGATATTGCCAATCCCTTATCGCAATATATCGACATTAAACATTTTCTTCCTACTTATAAAAAAAAATATGGTTTCAACTTATATAAATAATTACCACGCGACGACGGTAAGCTTTTTCAGTAAAAATTTAATTAACCCGAGAGTGAATACGGTTTAACTAGAAAGTAAATGGGTGAATACGGGCGTTTCTTTCTGTAAATGCTTCAATAAAGGGCAAGTTTTGGTCATCACAGTACCCCCCACATTTTGGGTGGGTCCCATTGTCCTTCTCTGAGCCGTCCAATGTGCGCAGCATCACGAACGCGAACCCCACCCTTGTTATTCCTTAATAATTAATTCATTATATTAATTATATTTTTAAACTCACTAATTTGAGTTGGTTTACGTTTCAACCACCAAAATTAATGTATAAACCAATGTTATTTTCATACATCCATTCATCCATCGACACGTATGATTGGGAAATCCGGTCCCACAATTATTTGTATCCATTCATTCATACACGCGGTCTTTGCTGAGACGTCTGGCTTCCAGGACACGTGGACCGGAGGCTCCAAATCAGTCGAACTAGGCGTGTGTTTATTTCCTGCGCGACCGCCGTAAATGTGATTTTTTATTTTATTTTTATAATTATTATTATAAACTGAGGTAATTGGAGTTTGACTACATATCAGACGGTGGAGAGTGAATCTGAAATGTAGGCCATAAATTTAGCAAATTAATTAGTAATAATTAAAAGAAATTAATCATGACCAAATTCCTAAATATGGAAGAATTCAGTTGCCACTTTTCGACATAAAAGCAAGGAGAATGACAGCACGCGCCTTGAACAGAGCGTGACACATAGGACCAGTCTATTTAATTTCAGAGTTAATTAATAATTATAACTTGGGATTGGGAAATATTTCGCTTATTGTTTTGTATTTATGTATGCATTAATAATAGCTTTTGTGGCTGTCTTGTCGTCTTCTATCCTTATTTCTTACCATGCAATTGATTGAAGCTTCGATTTGACAGAAATGCGGACGAAATGAACCCAAATTCAAATGAAATGCAAGGAATGGAAGTTTGTAATATTATATATACAGCGCACCCACCCTCCCAACTACGCCCCCTATGGTGTTATAATTATTTTTATTTTCGGCCCATTTGTATTTTCAGTGTGAGAGGGGGAGGTATTAGTGTAGTATATTCACTGTTTAATGTATAGTTTCCCTTCCGGGGAAATTCATTTCAATAATGGCTAAAGGCCGGAAGTTGACGACAAGTCGGAGCGAGCGATTTCTCGGTACCTATAGCTATAGTCATAGCCACGATTCCACCGGGACTGACTCGTCCGATCTGGGTGAAGAGGATGTGTGGCCGATGGATGATACCGTCGAGCCGGACCGGGAAGAGGATTTCGGCGAAGGGAATTCGTCGCCTCTTGCCGGTGGCAGCGGTGACGGGACTAATAGTAATCGTCATGGAGGGATTTCGGTGAGGACAGGGAAAGGGGTTCCTCGGGATACACGTGAGCGACACGTAGGCGGGCTGTCGTTGGCATTTGAAGATCCAGGGAGGATGACATCGGGGAGAATCGTGCACCAGTTTCGGGGTAACGACAGCGAGGCGTCTCCACGAGGTCGGCAGATGGCTACGTCAGCGCCCGTGAACGTGCCGGATTGGAGCAAGATTCTCCGTGTAGACTCGGTGGACTCGTTACACGAGTTGGACGAGACGTTGGATGACCGGGACTCGGAGATCGTTCCGCCGCATGAGTACTTGGCCAGAAGCCGAAAGATGAACGCCACTTCCGTTTTCGTCGGTGTCGGCCGGACCCTGAAGGGCCGGGACATGAGACGTGTCCGGGATGCGGTATGGAGGCAGACCGGGTTCGATGGCTAAAAATTTCAGAATTTAAAATTAAAAATCACTGTAAGGACTAGGAGATGAAGATGAACCAAGAATTAATCAAATATTGTGAAAGTGGGCCGGTTTTTTCCCTTGGGTTGTAGCTGACCCGGATTAATCGGGTAAACGCGGTGGCAGCCCAGATTCCCGAGCATAGCTAAAGAACATATTCTCTGATTTTGAAGTACCGCCCGTCCGGTCACCGGAATGGAATATGAAAACCAACCCATTTTTTTTTTTCCCTTGGGACATTTATTTTTACAGTTTGATTCTTATTATTATTATTAAGTTCAAGAAACAAGATGGAAAGGAAAGCAATGAAACAGTAGAGAGAGAGTGGGAAGATCCATTAAAGTGGAGAGAAAGAAGGAGCGTTTTGAACAGGGGAAGAAAATGAAATGAAAAGCAGAGGAAAACAACACTCATATAATTTTATTTTTTTAATAAAATCTCTGACAAAATTCAGATTTTAGATCATGAAACTACATTGTGGGCGAGGCCATATGCGGGTGGAAGACAAGGACAAAGACATTGAATTAAGTACTAAGCAAAGGGGGCGGGGGGCGGGGGGCGTGCAGTGTGTTGGTGCCTCAATGGACTGCCAATGCCATTCCTTTTCCTAAGAAGCTGACAGCGCCCATGTGGCAGCCTCGCATTTTGCAGCCACTGATTTTGAGCTAACAAATGTGACGCTAATGAAAATTGGGCCTTGGCTAGTTGCAGTCCACTTAAAAACGCGCCTATGCCTGGATCCATGGACCCAGAAACGCGGATATTTGTGATGAATTGGACCCCAGCCCAATTTTATATATATAAAAGAAAAGAGAAAAAAAAAACTCATATTATACGTGTCATTCCCCAATCATTCAAATCATAATCAAAGGGTTCCATTCCATTTAGAAAATGACAAAACTAAAAAACAGTAATTAAAGTAGATTGGATTTTAGAAATAAAAAATAAAAGAGGATAATTTAAGTAATAAATATGTATTATTTAATTTAATGTTTTGTAATTTTAAAGAAAGATAATTAGCGGCGGCAACCACGGCAGTGGGATCTACGGATCCTAAGTCATGCCATCCACACGGCTTTCCACACCTCACACGTACTGATTTTGGATTATATTAACCTAATCTAAAAGATACATTTGTTCCATTTCAGAAATTTATTAGAAATACAGATTCTTTACGGTCACATGTCCATTTCGGACCCTTTTTACTTATTATCATGTTAGTTAATCCTTCATTATTTTATTATTATATTTTATTGGTGTACGATCCTTCTTTAAAATTATATCCATATTTGTTAAAACTAAAACGACTCAAAATATATTAGGACAAAGGAATTAGTTGTCAATTTTCTTATAATAAATTTTGGAGTATTTTAATTTTTATAGACGTAAATCTTATTTATTTATTTATTTATTATTAATTAATATTATTATTTTGACGCAGTGATTAAAGAAATTGGTGGTGTACCATTAAGAATTTTCTAAATTTGAGAAAAATATAAAAGAATTAATTAATTCGGGTTGTTTGTATTTATCGGTCAAATCAGATAATGAAAGATAAAAAGAAAAATAGTGAAAAAAAAAAGGCCTAATTCTTGAAATGAAATATTTAAATGATATGAAGATTGAAAATTTAGTGTTAAAATAAACTCAATTAAGAAGAAGTTAAATGATATGCAGGTTGGAACTGTGAAGAACAAGTACCGCGTTGTTGAGTTGACTACACTAGTGTTTTTTGAAGTCAATGGACAAACATGGAGACGAATGGTTGGCGTTATTACCGAACATTTTCTTGCCCAATCTGTGGGTTTCCTTTGCAAAGACTTGAATTTCATCCTTCATTTGCCTCACAAAAACCCAATTTCTAGGTTACTTTTTGGGTGTCATCTTCTCTCCAAACCTCTGAATTCCATTATTCTCTTTCATCTCCATTTTCCGGATACAGGCTGGGCCGTCAGATTTGTTCTTCAACATTCCCAGAAATTCAATTCTTAAGTGGGGCTTCCATTTTTTTACTATACACATCCCTCTCCACGTTGACACTCTACGATTACATAATGGGTTGCTGTGGCAGCACGCAAAAGCCTCTAACATCTGGAGTTAATGCCTCTGATTCCGCTACTGGGATTGCAACCAGAGGTCCTTATCAATCTTACCAACCTCACTTCACTGTCCCGACTGAGAAGGTATCAGCCCCTCAAACCCAAATCCCAGCTAACCGAAATCAGCCTCAACCACCACCACCACCACCACCAACGGCGGCGCATCCGCCGTCAGCTTCAGCTTTCCCCAAACCCAGGACCGTGCAAAATCACCCAGAAACAATTCTGGGTAGACCCTATGATGATATTAGAAAACACTATACTCTTGGGAAAGAATTGGGTAGAGGGCAGTTTGGTATTACCTATTTATGTACTGAGATTTCCACTGGCCAAACATACGCCTGCAAATCTATCCTTAAACGGAAACTTATTAGTAAGAATGACAAGGAGGATATGAAGAGGGAGATTCTGATTCTGCAGCATCTTTCTGGGCAGCCAAACATCGTTGAGTTCAAAGGGGCTTATGAGGATGGATATTCTGTTCATCTGGTGATGGAACTTTGTGCTGGTGGGGAGCTTTTTGATAGGATTATTGCGCAGGGTCAGTACTCTGAAAAAGCTGCTGCTGAGATTTGTCGTGCCATTGTAAATGTTGTTCAAATATGCCATTTTATGGGGGTTATGCACCGTGATCTGAAGCCTGAGAATTTCCTGTTGTCTAGCAAGAAAGAGGGAGCAATGTTGAAGGCCACTGATTTTGGACTCTCTGTTTTCATTGAACAAGGTTCGTCTTTTTGTTTTGTTTTTTGCTCATGGATTGATTGAGTTTCTGAACTGAGACACAAACGTTCTTTCTTATTTGGATTGAAATTATTGTGATGCCAACAGGGCTCAACTGGGCTCCTTGTGATATGAGAGTTTTTATATGTAATCTCAGGTAAAGTGTACCGTGACATAGTTGGCAGTGCTTACTATGTTGCTCCTGAAGTGTTGAGGCGAAATTATGGGAAGGAAACTGATGTTTGGAGTGCCGGAGTTATTTTGTACATCCTTCTCAGTGGTGTACCTCCATTTTGGGCAGAAAATGAGAAGGGAATATTTGATACCATACTGCAAGGAGATATTGATTTTGGTAGTGCACCTTGGCCAACAATATCCGAAAGTGCTAAAGATCTTGTGAGAAAAATGCTCACACAGGATCCGAGGAAGAGAATAACTCCTGCACAGGTTCTAGGTATCTTGGTTTTCTTCAACGCTGATGCCAGAAATTATTTTTTTGTTAGATATTAGGTTTGTATTTGTTATATGGCCTAAAGATTAAGTTCTTCATCTAGAACATCCATGGATTAGAGAAGGGGGAGACGCTTCAGACAAGCCAATCGACAGCGCCGTTCTGTCTAGAATGAAGCAATTCAGGGCAATGAATAAGCTTAAGAAGCTTGCTTTGAAGGTAATTATTAAACTGCAACCACGACTCCGGTTTGTTTTGTGCATATGGGAAACATAATAATATTTGATGTATGTGGTGCCTGTCTCTATGGGGCTCTAAGTACACCATTCCCTAGCACATTTGAGATCCCACATTGGTTGGAGAGGGGAACGAAACATTTCTTATAAGAGTGTGAAAACCTCTTCCTAACAGACTCGTTTTAAAATCTTGAGGGGAAATCGGAAAAGAAAACACAAAGAGGACAATATCTTCTAGCGGTGGGCTTGGACTAATAGATAACCACTCTCTGAGCTAATCTCCTAAGAAAATTAAGCAGTCTAAGGAGCTGCTTTAACTTTCAATTCAGATGTCTGTCCAACTTGTAAAGTTTTTGTGACCACCTGTTTTATTTTATGGGCATGTTTGTTCAGGTTTTTTCCCCTAATCTCCTTTTGCATTAGAAAGATGCTTTGTTCTTGTTTACCTCAACATATCTTTCCTATTTTCTTTCTTCTCAATACTAATACACGAGTCCCTCTATATGCATCTTAGGTCATTGCGGAGAACTTATCTGAAGAAGAAATTAAAGGCCTTAAAGCTATGTTTGCAAACATAGATACTGACAATAGTGGCAATATCACCTATGATGAGTTGAAGACAGGTTTAGCTCGACTTGGTTCACGGCTTTCAGAGGCTGAAGTGAAGCAACTGATGGAAGCTGTAACTAAATACTTACCTCCAATGCTACTAATTAGCTGCTTCTTAAGAATTCTCTCATAGCAAATTTCTAACTTTTCAGGCTGATGTTGATGGAAATGGATCGATTGACTATATTGAGTTCATCTCTGCAACCATGCATAGGCACAGACTGGAAAGAGATGAACACTTATACAAAGCATTTCAGTTTTTTGACATGGATAGTAGTGGGTAAGTACGAAACTTTCCAGATCCTCTAGATGCATATGTAATGTTGAAGAACTTCAATAATTTGCGACCCTTAATATATATGCCTTCATATTGCCGAGCTTTGCTCCTGTTCTGATAACAGATACATAACAAAAGATGAACTGGAGAATGCTATGAAGGATTATGGCATGGGTGATGAAGCCAGCATCAAGGAAATTATCTCTGAGGTGGACACAGATAATGTAAGTTTTTCAAGTTCCCTCTTACTCTAAAAGCAAATGCCAAAAAATGATTTTCAACTCACTCTTCTTTGGATCTATAGGATGGTAGAATCAATTACCAGGAATTCTGCGCAATGATGAGAAGTGGAACAACACAACCAGGAAAACTCTTTTAACTTCATAGAAGCCAATTCAGACTTCAAAGCAGTGGGTATTATAATGCGAACGAGTCGCTCGACAGCTCGTGTCCTGCCCCGGTGGATCGGACTGATTGGCAAGGACTTCTTAAATTCGGATGTTGTCAAAAACTCGTCATTCTTTCCTTTTCTATTTGCTGCCTTATCTTGAGTGTAGTACTTCAATGAGAAGTAGAGGTAATTTTTGTGTATATGTAGCCTGTTCTCTTTTTATCTTTCAGCTGTTACCTAATAAGGATCTTTCAAGAGCAAGCTAATGATTTTTGTTCTTGATGTTTTCCAGTTCTGTTTGCTTGTTAAACTATTGTTTGGAAATGAGCATTTGAAGAACTCAATATTGTTGAAATACGATCTAAAGAACAAGATCTGCCTTATCCGATCAACTATTTGATGCATTCTGAAGAGTATGTTCAATAGAAAACATAAAACAATAATCCTATTTCTATTGAAGAGTATGTTCAATAGAAGGCATCGGTTTATGAATAATTCTACAATCTATCCTATTTTTAACAAGACATTGTTACTAAAATGGTACCGATTCCAAAACTCCAACATTGAGCGGAAGAGAACAGTTGTCAGCTGCATGAACTCGTTGCTCTTGATCTTAACCCTTCCAAAATCATATCAAGGCGATCACGACCTATGCAGCGTCGGGGTTTTGACCATACCATTACGACCACCATAACTCATCTAGATTCATGCAGGATGTAGATTCCTCAGCTGTTCTGTTGAATCCTTTTGCATCGAACATCCACAACAAGATGGCGAATGTGTGGGGCATACCATTTTACTCTTTCGATGTGTTCTACCGAGACATCCCAACAATGACCTGAAATAGAAAACCATCCAAGTTCAGTATCAGATCAGATGTTATTTACATTTGTACATATCTCAACTTGGGAAAAAGGGAAGAAAGTAATATGAAACCTTCAGATTTAGCAATTTCAGTTATTGAGTGCCGGAGGTGTTGAGTCCACAGTTCTTCTTCCGAGTCCTTCACATTACCATGCACATGTAGGGTGCCGCCTTCAATTCTGCACATTCGGTTTCAGCATTGAATGCGATTATTGAAGAAGAAGTAGGTAAGAAAAAGTATAAACACTCGTGGCTTTTCGACTTTTGAGCCATTTCAAGATAAGATAATCAACTAATAAATGGAAATATTTAGGTCGTTGAGGCCACAAATTTTCATTCAATGTTTTGGGCTCACAAATGAAAATGAGGTGTATAGGGAGTCCCTAAGATGGAATATGAATCCAAGTCACAAAATGTCACCTCAATGCTCTTACAGCCGTCACCCAGCTACCCTCACTAGTTGGAAGGAGACCAAGACAAACCCGATCCGCTACTCCCTGAAAATATTAAAAACAAAACAAAACAAAACAAAACGGGTCAGAAGTAAATTTCCTTCCTGAACAGTACATCAGATCTTACAAATCCGTTACTAGCTCTCACCCCACAAGGATGGATGCATGGGATAAAGTCCATTATACTGTTTAAACAAATGACATCTAAGTCTAATTAATATAATATGTCTTAACAGTAACGAAATCTTGAACTTGGGTAGTAGTTTCTAGAGATCTGGAATGATCACCTTGGGTGCTGTCTCCCGGTTATCTCCTTCAAGAACAATACAACGATTGCTCACGCAATTAGCTTGTAAATTACGTTTAAGTGCCTCAATAGCGTGAGGATTCCACTCACAAGCATAGACCAGCTTTGCTTTAGCCCTGATCAATCAATGGCGTATTTCAGTTCAATTCCTTACTTGGATTAGATAAATAGGCACTAGAATGCATAAGAATGTAGAAAAAGTGTTTGTCACAGTTTGTTTCATGAGCAAGCATGGAAAAAGTTCTTGATGGGTTTTATGTGTCAATATTCTATGGAGTGCGTAGCAATGTAAAAAATATCGGCACACTTTTTTGCTAAACATAAGTTCTCAAGAGATAGTTACTTCCCTAACTTCAACAAATATGAGTTAGGCAATTGACACTAGCACAATTTAGAAGAATCAGAACAAGCAATTGAAAATATCGTCATCGATTTGAGGAGAAGAATACCAGACAGAAAGAAAGTGGTCAAAGAATAAAGTAATGTACCCGACAAGAAATGGCAATACAAAATATCCAATTCCGGCAAATAAATCCACAACGGTCTCATCTTTACAGTCCAGATGGGCCATCCGTAGCTTCTCAGAAAGATTTCCCCAGGAAAACATGCACTTAGTGGCATCGAAAGAATAAGTTATTCCATTTTCTCGATGGTCAACCCAACCATTATCTCCCACTAGAATCTCTAAGTTACTATCCCTTGTACCAGTCGAAGCAACTCTTCCCTAAAAAGATATAAATTCAATCAGGAAACATAAGTTAGTTTCAAATTTCAAGGAGTTCAGATTTTGTTTTAAATGTCATTTACTGATTGAAAACAGATAAAACAATTAAAAGCAGATCATTATTGTTTTCAACTCCCGAAGATGCAACTACAGACTGTTAAAGATGCTTTATTTCCCACAACGAGAGCGATAAAACTACAGATATTAAGTTCCACACAAGGTTTTCTAAACGAAACTTACTTGGCGAGCAAGACGACAAGTACCAAGTGATTTGGCAACCAAAGGCCACAGCTCCTCCCCAATAGTGTCCCATGTAGGATCCTTAAAAGATGTGACTGGAAGAACCACAATATCCCCAAGTCGCTCCCACCTGAGAAAGCCAATAGATTTATTTATCTTTTAGCAACTGGCAATGCAATAAAATCATATCCACTCATGGAAGTGCCAGCATGATTCTCAGGTACCTATTAAAGTCTTTCTAACAAAACTGACATGTTCTTACCCTTTTCTACAATTATGATGTCATATCAAACCTGTGATACGTACACCAATTTAAAATATTGAAACAAAAATGCAGATGCCAGAATAGAAGAAAAAGAAACCCCCCCCCCCCCCCCCCCCCCCCCCCCCCCCCCCCCCCCCCCCCCCCCCCCCCCCCCCCCCCCCCCCCCCCCCCCCCCCCCCCCCCCCCCCCCCCCCCCCCCCCCCCCCCCCCCCCCCCCCCCCCCCCCCCCCCCCCCCCCCCCNGGCAGCTCCTCCAAGAGTCCTTCAGATGAGCCATTATGCTTTAGCAAAGAGGATACTGCTTCGCTCATCTTTTTATATGGAGATTTGGCTGCAGTTTTTATATCAACAACTTCATCCACCAGTTTAGTTGCACTACATTTCCTTAAAATATTCAAAGCTTTTAGATAAGAGCATTTATTTGTCAGGCCTCCTTCCCAACTTTCAAGTTCAGAGATATGAAAGTCATTTTCCGGTTCAAGTTGATCTCCCCACCAGGACTTCTTTTCATCAAACATATCACAAAATTTTCCATTCACTGGAAAGAAAATATGTGTTCCACTACCACGTGAAGAAACCTTTCTAGCCAGATCCAGCCACCCAAACCTCTTTAAAATGTCTTTCCCTAGTTTTGCATAATTTCTTTCAATTTTTAAAACCCAATACAAAGCACCTTCTTTTTCATGGGAATTGGATTTTTCACTATCAATATTAAAACCAGACGCTTCATTGAAAGTTTGAGCATTGCCATTGAGCAGACATTCAGGATCTCTGCTCTCCTTCTCCAACTCTTCAATGGGATGAGTCACAAGGTTTTCTGTGTTTCGAGGATGCCCTAAAATAACCTCTGAGGATATCAATGGACGCAACCTAATTTTCGCTGGCTCACTAAAGTTCGTCCCAAATGCGTAACAGGATGCTCCACCACCAACTAGGACAAGATCATCACCAACCACATTGGCTGTGCAACGTACAAATAATTCCTTGCCAGTACAATTTAGGGACACGTGTCTCCAGAAACGATGCTGCAAATCAAGTAATGCAAACTCTTGATAGCTTTGGCTCACAGGGCAACCTCCAATAATTCCAATATAATTTTCATACACAAACATCGCATGGGAAAACCTTGCATTTGGAGTTCTCCCCGCTATATTTTCTTTCTTCCAAAAACAATTTTCTGTATTAAAAGAATATAAGTCTCCAAAAGCTTTCTCCCCATCATACCCCCCAAACATATATAAATGCGACCCATAAGAAACCATTGAGTGTGAATGACGACCACATGGCTGATCACCACCAGCCTGAATTTCTTTCCACTGATGAGTATCTGTGTTGAGGACAATCAAGGAAGATGAGATTCTGTCATTCTCAAGTCCACCAAATACATAAATCTTTGAGCCTACTGCTGCTGCAGCATGACGGTGCCTGCATTAGAACTATAAACATTAAGAATAGGAAAGAGGTACATTTGTGAACCAGATATGCAGTGACTTATTGCATTGGAAATGAAAAGAAGCACAAAGAAATGAAACTACAATGACAAAAAGGTACAAAGACAATGCAGGTAGCAAAGACTTCACCTAGGAGAGAAAGAGCTACCAGTGCATTTTAATAACGTCCATTTTTCCTGAGTGATATCAAAGACCCATACATCATTCAGAATGTACGTAGGATCTGTCCTGCCACCAATGACATAAAGGCAATCTCCAACCAAAGATGATGTGTGACCCAAACGAGGAGATGGACTATCCTCTACATTGATCGTCTGCAATGTGCATGACAACATATCAAGTTGTAACAAATCATTTCTTCTTGCATGTCTGCCCATGCCTCCAAATCCACCAAATGCAATAACTTTATTGTGAACAGTAGTGGCTGAGTGCCCCCAAATAAAAAGCTTTGCCATAGGTTCTCCTGAAATGCCCATCTGTTCAACAGATAAACTATAATTGCATGCTTCTGATGATCCTGCCAATGATTCAAAGACTCAGACTTGCTTTCAGATTAAAAGGAAAGCAGTCCTGCAATTACAAAATTTCAGTAATAGTCAATACTACTTGAACTAGAATCAATACACCTTAATCACAGCGAGTATACGTCTAATCAGTCCAATTTTTATTGAAGTTGATTTTTTGTTTGTCCATACAGTACAAGATAAAGAGATTCCTTTTCCGTTCTTTCGAACACATAATTATCATACCACATGAAATAATTCTCAAGACTTTTCCTTGACATTTGAATCTAATAATTGAAGAAATATATGAATCACTAACAGTTAGAATTCCAAATTTCTCACAGGTTAAACATCAAGGGGTCGCATTATTCAAACACCTAGATAGACACTTAAAACTATAGATATTATCTGCTAGTGATAAATTTACCAGAATTGGCATTCCTATTCCCGCCTTCTAAAGCTCCACAATCTTCCTCATCAGCACAACTATGTTCCTTGCTATCGAGCAAATCATTTGCCTCCTCCATTGCCTCCCTCAATGATATTCCTTGACACGTCTGCGAAACATTAGTAACCGCAGCAACACGACTTTGCAATGCCTTCAGAAACCCATCAGTTCTCTTCTTATTGGCCACCATCTTCTCATTTGCTACATCAACAAGGTACCGGACGTACTCGGGTGAGACCATAATCTTTTCGGTAGTTCCCAAAGGCACCTCCATTCGAATTGAACAGCGAATTGCAATTATCACACGCTTGCTAGCACTGGTAATGCCTGATTCTCTGAACCCACTAGATATAGCAGTGGAAACCAAATCCTGAGCCGATCCAAGGTCCTTGCATTCAATTGCTATGATGAGAGGTTCGAACCTGAACACGAGCTCAGATAACTCCCCATTAGTTGATGGAGAACGGAAGAGGAGGTCGATTACTGAGTTGGGATCGGCAAACTCGTGACTAACAAACAGCCAAGAACCACCTAGAGCTTTCTTCCTCGGCTTCGGGGCGGCGGCAGAGGTGCTACAGACTGGTTGAGAGAGAATTGAAATACGACCAGAGCAGGAACTTGTGGTGAAGTAAGATGGATGGTTGTTGAGAGTGTTGATAAGAGGTATAATTGGGGTATCCAAGCTTCCCTTAGGTGATTTGTCGGTCTCAGTTGAGCCCAGTGACGCCATGGCCGCAGCTTTCCTCTTCTCAAATTCCATTCTTTTTGGTGCTTTCAAAAACCTCTCCAAAATCCCAGCAGGAAACAGAGAAGTTTCAACAACAGGCGAAAACGGCGGGCAATGAAGATTGAAGAAGCGGAACTGGTTCACCCTTGAATTGGGCCAATGGCCCGTATATCCACTCAAACCTGGACCAACCAGAGCCCATTGGATTTGGCCAATAGCCCGTAACTGTCAAAACTGGGCTATGGACTATCTGGTTCATCCTTTAATTGGGCTATGGACTTGGGCTATGGGCTATCTGGTTCACTCTTGAATTGGGCTATGGACTATCTAGTTCACCCTTGAATTGGGCTATGGACTTGAGCTATGGGCTATCTGGTTCACTCTTGAATTGGGCTATGGACTATCTGGTTCACCCTTGATTGGGCTATGGACTATCTGGTTCACCCTTGAATTGGGCTATGGACTTGGGCTGTTACCCTTATTTTATAATTAAAATACTAAATTTACGTTTTCGGTTTTTTTTTCATTTTTGTGCAAAAACATTTAGAGGCGTTTCCTAAAAAGTGTTCTTCTTTTAGACAATGGGTTTTCTAAAATGTAAGGGACACTTTTGTGCAGAAGAACAAATTTCTGCTCCCTGTGGCTTATTGAAAATTCGGGATGAAATTATGGATGACGACCAAAACTTATTTATTCCTCGAAGGAATGTTCAATTCAAGGTTAAACACAATTGCCTTATCCCTTTAATATACTCAAAAGTTCCCACTTCATCATTATTGACAAGTGCTGTACTCCTAACCGAAAATGAAAGCAAAATCACTGCTGCTGTTGGTGCTCGATACGGGATCGGAGTTTTTAACTCAACACCATTGTTAATGGTGTACGGAGAAACGACCCAATTTCCACTTTGGAGATAAAACCCGAATTCGATTGTAAACAAATGGGGTTTCAATCCATTTGACCCACAAAGCCGTACCTTCCCAATTGCTGCTCCACTATTCTTTCTGGGTTTCTTTCCTTGGTTCGTCTTCATTTAATTCCTTTAACTTTACTTTACTCTTTTGAATCTCAAGTGTGTAGAGTGTACTAAGTTGGGGAAAGGAGGGAAATGCCGATGAAGACCAGAGGCGGCGGTGAGTTTGCTTCAAGAAATGCCTTTTCTAGGAGTTGGGTTCTTCTCCTATGTCTTGGGAGCTTTTGCGCTGGAATGTTCTTCACTAACAGGTTTCTTTCTCTTAATCTTTCTTGGGTTTGGATTCCATTTATACCTCTAGCCTTAAACCATGAATTCCCCAGTTTTGTTTACTAAATAATGCACATTGGCGATATAGATTTTCAACTGATTTCAATTTCTATATTGCTTGGAAACTTTCATCTGCAGTTCTATTTTCTATTGGCGGCTGATAATCTTTGATTTTAGTACTGATGAAACTATTATCGTATTCGTTACTCTCTGCTACGATCAATCTTTTTTTAATTTGAGTATTATTAACTCCAATGCTTGGATTTCATTCCTTTTCATACATTACCCAGAATGTGGATGGTTCCAGAAGGTAAAGGAACTTCAAAAACTTTTAGGGTTGCTGATGCTCAAAGGAAGATAAAATCTGAGGAGTGTAGTCCAGAACGTGTGAGTATATCTTTCAGACATCTGCTTTTCATCAATTCACTAAACTTTTACACTAATTTGGAATTACTGTGTCACTGTAATGCTTTTGGGTGAAGAATGCATACAATGCAGGCATAAGTGAGAATTCAAGGACACAGCTCAGTATCCAGTAAGCCGCATGTTTCTTCAAACACTGCTATCAGTGCTTATGTTTTCTCAAATGTTCTATAGAAGTTATCTGTATGGTTACAGGGAACTGAATCACACGATTGCAGATTTGGAAAGGAAATTGGCAGCTGCATTAGAAGATAACGAATCTGCTTCAAAGGGATCTCTCACATTGGACAATTCAAAGACTAATGATTCAACTTCAAAGAGAAAAAAATACTTTATGGTTATAGGAATTAATACAGCTTTTAACAGTCGGAAGCGAAGAGACTCGATTCGTAGCACTTGGATGCCACAAGGTGAAAACCAATAGTCCCATGTATAAATTTATGTTTGTTTTCAACTAGTTTGAGGGAACATGAACATTTATTTTAGTGTCAAACTGTTCTAATGGGGAAAATATTTTCAAGGTGAAAAAAGAAAGAAGCTGGAGGAAGAGATGGGCATAATCATACGTTTTGTTATAGGACATAGGTAAGAAAATAATGTAGTCTGCATAATTAATGAAGCTGAATTCACAGAACACTTTGAAGATCCATGAATTAGCTAGCATTCATTTATGGTCCTTTGCCATATGTTCACCTAGCATCTCATGAACATCTTTTAGTTATGTAGAGTATACATAACTCAAGTAATCAATGAAAGTTTCTCATCCTGTCTCGATGTTACTAGTTCAACATCTGGTGGCATTCTTGATAAAACTGTTGCTGCAGAGGAGCTTACTAACAACGATTTCTTGAGATTGGTAGTGCTGTTATTTCCCTGTTGTGTTCAACTAAATGCAAGAATTACGTGCAACAATACAACTTATGCATTCGCATTTTTTTCCAATAATGAAAGCAGAATCATGTTGAAGGCTATCTAGAACTGTCAGCCAAGACAAAAACTTATTTTGCTACTGCTGTTGCTTTGTGGGATGCTGAGTTTTATATTAAAGTCGATGACGATGTCCATGTCAACTTAGGTAAAAGTCTATGAGATGAGCGTTTGAACAAGTTATTATCATTTTTCATTGAGGTCCTTGTGGAACAGAATGTTTTGTTATTTCAGAGCTTTGATTACGCGTTCATATTGTTCTTGCTTTATGACTTATTGCAGCTACTCTCGGATCAACTTTAGCTGCACATCGAACAAAGCCTCGGGTTTATATTGGTTGCATGAAGTCTGGACCTGTCCTTTCACAGAAGTGAGTGTTACTTCTATGTTTTGTAGCTAACGCTAATAGTCGGAATCTGTAATCTTTGATTTCTTAAACATCTTTTCTTTTTCCTTTGCCACAGGGGAGTAAAGTACCATGAACCAGAGCATTGGATATTTGGTGGAGAAAGAAACAAGTACTTTCGTCATGCCACAGGGCAGCTTTATGCAATTTCAAGGGAATTAGCAAAGTATATACTAAAGAATCAGTAAGTTTCCATCCTCACAATCCTAGATTGCTTCACTAACCATCGTTTCTTATCAACACATTGTTTCAAATCGATTCTCATGTGGTAGGCAAAGCTAATTCAGAATTGTCTTTCATTCCCACGAGCCTCTATTCTCACTATGAGATTATTAAAAAAAAAATTCATAGTGCTTTTTGTATAAAACTAGTGTTAGGAATCACGAACCTCCACAATGATATGATATTGTCCATTTTAGGCATAAGCTCTTATGGCTTTACTTTTAGTTGTCCCAAAAGGCCTCCTACTAATGGAGATAGTGTTCCTTACTTAAACCTATGATTTTCCTCTTAATTAGCTAATGTGGAGCTACTCCTTTCAATAATCCTAACAACGTGCAGAGATGTGCTGCACAAATATGCTAACGAAGACGTCTCTTTGGGATCTTGGTTGATTGGTTTAGATGTGGAGCATGTGGATGACAAGAAACTATGCTGCGGTACCCCACCCGGTAAATTATGAAACCCCATTAGTCCTGGTTCTCAAAAGCTCAAAAAAACTGCCAAGAAATAGTAAATATCTAACGGTATCTGGTGTGCAAGATTGCGAGGTGAAGGCTCAGAGTGGACATCCATGCGCGGCTTCATTTGACTGGAAATGCAGTGGGATTTGTGAGCCTGTAGAAAGGATAACGGAAGTTCACAGCCGTTGTGGGGAAGATGAGAATGCAGTGTGGAGCAAAAGCTTTTGAGAGAATCATTGCTTTTCAAAGTGAGAGAACGACAGATAAGAGAGAAAGGAAGCACACGCAAATGATGAAATGATATGAAATGATACACATTTGAGATTTCCTACATGTCGTCCAGGACACAATTGTTGATGCCACCCAGAAACACAAAAAAGACGGAAGCTTAAAGACTGTGCTGAAACTTCTTTAAACATTGCACCTTACTCTGCACCCTTTCTCTTTTTTCATTATATGATAAAGATATGATTATACAGAAAAGAAACAAGGAAAATCATCAAACTGTGATGTCCTTGTCACTGCTCTCTCTTTCTCTCTTACGTTTTCTTCATTCAAATCTTTCACATCTCCCATACATAAATACTTCTTTGTTTTATGTGATTCTGTCTTTTTCAACTATCTATGCTAAGGACTATCGAGTATATATATATATATATATATATATTTATTGGCTAATTAAGAAGATCATGAATTTACAAGAAAAAAACGCTATTTTCATTGACATGATATCAAAAGCAAAATTTGAGAAGTTTTATGTCAACCAATGTTAAAAAAATGGTCGATAACGATGGAAAAGTCTGAGCTAGATAATGGATCATCTTTCATTAGTTTGGCGCTTAGTTGGAAGCCAGAAGACAGAAGCCAAATGAGTCTCTCTCCAACTACTTCTCTCCTCAATGAACCTATGGATTCTCAAACATATCTATAAAATATCTTTGATTTATTTGTTTCTTTTTTTTTTTTTTGTTCCCAGATTTTTGTGTTAGTTGCCATTGGTTGAATATGATTATGGGTTGCATGTATTTTGATTCATTTTAGATTATTCTCTTACATTAAACAAATATTATTTGTTTTGATTTTTTTAAAAAAAATATTTTAGATTTTATTTTATCTTGGAAGAAAAGTCTCCTTAAATTGTATAAAAAAAAATGAAAAAAAATAAATAATTCGTTCTTCTTCAAATTTTTAAATTTTTAAATTTTTTGAAAGCGTGTGTAAATTATTCGTTGCGTAAATATTCTGAAAAATAGTTACAGAATCGGGCCTGTTTTAAATGGACGGCTCACAGTGAGTGATAACTTGAGAGACGGGGGGGAATCTGCTCCGACGAGAAAGAATAGGTAGGCTGGTAGATACGTATTTGAACAGCAAAGAGGTGCGTTCATCTACCAAACTCACGAGCCATGATCAACTACCATCTGTGTTTAAATTATCCTTTCACTTGCCTTTTGCAAATTCATCACTGAAATAGTGAAATTCTAAACGCCTTTTTTTGATCTTCAGTTGGGTATATCATTGCAATAAACTCTGCTTTATTCGCTTTTTCATTTTGATTCTGCTTGTCTCGAAACTGAATTCTTTGTGGGGCTGTAACGTTTGGCTATCTTCAGATTTTGCCGAGAGCAATCGTCGCGTGAGATTCTAATCCATGGCTAAAAGCTCGTTCAAACTCGGAATTCCTTTGGGTAATCATTTAATTTTAGTCGCTCAAGCTTTATACACATCCGTTTTCTTCTTTTAGTATATATATATATATATATTTTTTTGGCGTAATTCGTGTATTTCTATTGAGATTTTACTTTGGGTTCCATAATTGAACCACTAGGCCTAGTATTTGGGGACATGGAATTGAAATTCAGGTTAATTGCTTTTATTTTGTTCCTTTGTTGGCGAACTTATATGAATTCAATCCAATAATTGCTAGTTGAAGATCTTCGTGTTGTTGTTTCCATTATTTGCTCTCCTTTTGGGTGATTCTATTCAGTTAAATCAAACAGCATATAGTCTGAATTATGTGATACTTCATGCTCAACTGTTATTGCTTACTCTGCTGGGTCTTCTCTTCTAGAAAAGAGACAGGCTGAAGCTGCTCGCATAAGAGAAAAGTACCCCGATAGAGTACCTGTAAGAATAATGCTCTGCTAATTAAGTTCTTTTCTTCTCGTTTTCTCCAAAATTTACTTCGGTTTTGGTACTGATTCTAATGAGTATAACAGGTGATTGTCGAGAAAGCTGGGAGGAGTAAAATTGCTGACATTGATAAGAACAAGTACCCTCTCTGTCTCTTCTTGTTATGAATCCATGAATTAGTATGAATAGATTAGATGTTTTCACATTCTTAACTGATAAATTCAAGTAGATACTAGCATATATGTTTGTAGCAGCTGCAGTAATATGTCAAATGAAAATAATGGAGTCCTTGCACGTAGTCTGAATGTGGAGTTCATAAGAAACACCAGTACCTAAATCTATAATAAACACCATTGTTCATCAGATGGTAACCTCGTTGAATTGAGTGATACCCGGAAAAAGTGCACTAGAGTGAGTTCCATTAAAGCCATAGGTCCATATTAAATCTCATGTTATAGCAGTAAATCCAGTCCCTTGATTGATACTTAATAATTCTGGATGAATCTCAAACATGAATAAGCAATTAGATGATCCATTTTAGAGGTGCCCAATATTGTATCCTTGAACAATCTTTTCATTCAGTGTGGGGGTTGTTATCTTTCCCATTGCAGATACCTCGTCCCTGCCGATATAACTGTTGGACAGTTCGTTTACGTTGTTCGTAAACGGATTAAACTTAGTTCTGAGAAAACTATATTTGTATTTGTCAAGGACACTCTACCTTCTACTGGTGAGAGACCATCCATTCTCTGTTAGACTCTGGTCTCATGTTGAATGTAAGCATTGTAATGAACTCCTCCGTGCAACAGGTGCATTAATGTCCGCAATTTATGAGGAAAATAAGGATGAAGATGGTTTTCTTTACTTGTCATACAGTGGAGAAAACGTTTTTGGTGGGTTCCTTGAAGGACAATGACATATTGACCTGTAAATTCCACCTATCAATCTATCCACCAGCCTTCTGTTTCGTTCTATTCTAGTGTCTTAAAAGGGTGCTGCTCAAAGAGTGCCCCAAATGTTTTAGCTTATTTTCTTCTTTTAGTTGAGCTGTGAAACAATGAAATAGCTTTTGGTATCTTTCTAGTTGCATATCGAGCAGCAATGATAACTTTCTGATCAATTTAATCAGAGTCTAATATGACATTATGACACAGGAACCACTTTAGACATGAGCCTGAAACTACTACTTGATTCTATGATATATGGAAATGATAACAGGATGGAACCTGAATTCCACAGCATGCTGAATATCTTAGCCGAATCTAGTCCAGAACTCTGAGAACCATGCTTGCCAAAATTTAAAAAACAAATACCAGAATGATGAAAAGTTTCAACCTTTTGCTAACAAAAGTAGGTTTTTCTTTCTTTCTTTCTATCTCTCTCTCTCTCTCTGATCTGTTATATTGGTGCCAAGGATATGGAGACAAATCTGCCGAAATTTAATTGGAGTTTTTCTTGCGTGGGTTCATGATCCACTTGATGCCATTAGATATCCCACTTCCAATCTTTTTGGCACCAGCCACGGTCGCGGCCTTGGCCTTCGCAAATCCAGGCTTAGACCTAGCCTTCTTGTCGGAGCTGTGTTCTCCTTTGGCTTTACTGCCATCGTCTTCTTCTATGGCTCCAATCCCTCCGGCTCCCCATTGGTCGGCCCAGCTTGGTGCTTCTGCAGCCATAGTGTCTAACTCCCAACCAATATTAGACTCACCCACTATCCATTATTGGTGTTAATAGTAACAGCAATCAAATATATATGGCTAGAAACAACCCTTGTTCGGATATCCATTATATATACCCAGATTAGTAAAGCTACACAAAATTTAGCCTTTTCTTCAACATTCAGCTAGGTTCTTGCTGTCATATTGCTGAACCCATTTTAGAGAGAGAGAGAGAGAGATCTGATCTAAAGATTATTCTCTTAAATTTGAACATATATTGAACTAAAAGAAGCACAAACAAAACTAAGATATATCAGAAACAGAAAAGATCTGAATCAGTAATTATTAGGAGCAGGAAGCGATGATATAGTTAAGAGCATACCTGGGGATGGAAAACGATGAAGAAATTCGGAAACTTGGGGGGAGGAATTTGAGGAAGATTAGAAAATAATTGCCAGAAACGCCTTTAGAAAGCAGAGGCAGCACATAAGGCCATAGGTGGATGGGCTGTCTTTCACTCCCCACTGCAATAATACTTTTTTAAAGGACTTGCCAACTACACCTGGTTTCCATCTAACCAAGCAAACTATGTCTTTTGCTCATCTTTTTCTTTTTAATAAATTGCATCTTTAATCCTCCTCGTAATCACAAAGCATCTCATTTTCACAAGCCCCCTAAACTTTGACTACATGTCTAACCACTGATATAACTAACCTCGGTTCAAATTCAAATTTCCATTCAAATCCAACTGTTTCCTTTCTCTCAACCATCAATTATTCAATAATCACGTCTGTTTAGATCATAAAGTACATAAATGATTGGTTTTTGAACTGTTCATTCACAAGAACATCAATTTTAGAGGGGGCCAGCCGTGGGGCATCGGAATAAGAGATGGTCCAGAAGGGGGAAAAATAAAAGATTCAAATTGGAAGTATGGGGGGGAAGAACATTGAACTGAATGGGCAAAGATCAAAATTCCGACAAAAAATAATAAACAAAACTGTCAGCAACAATTTCTTTCAAGTTGACTAAAATTGTTGACTGGAATCAAAATATATATATAGACCGCCAACATTCTGAAAGGACAAGTGAGTTATAATTAGACGGTTATCTACATCGTATCTGTAAATGCAAACCACGAGCAAAAACATGAAACTAATTAAATTAATTCCCTCCAGCACCACAAATTATTTCGATTTCCTTGTGGATTTTGACCTTTTCATTTTGCTTGATTTGTCTTCTGACTTCGCCCACGTATAACCACTTGGAATGGCAAATGGGTCTATTTCGTCTTGAGCCGCCGACCACGAACAACGTTGGTTTTGCTTGCCCGTCGACCCGGCAGCCGAGTGGCTGCTGCTTCGCCTCAGCCACGTCGACGACGATGAAGTGGAAGATGAGGAAGAACAGCGCGATTCAGATGGGTCGTCTCTCCCGCCGTTGGCTAATTGTCTTGGGCTTGATAACGGCGTGTAGAATTGCTCCGCCGGTGGAAGCTCCACAAATTTGGTGAAAGTTATCACCACTCTTACGGTGGGTACCACCGGAATAGCCACCTACAAATCCAAAGACACTCGTTCAGCCGAATAATAATAATAATAATAATAACAACAACAAAACTTTTCTTTTTCCCAGCAAATAATAATAATTATAATATCTGAGTCGAAATGTATTTGGGTGTTATTGTTTTTCTTTTTATAGTTTGGAGAGGAAGAAAGAAAAGCGTATTTAGAGTGGGACCCGTTCCTTATAGGAAAACCAGGATTCAGAGAAAACGCAAAATGGGGCCCAGATGCTTTCTTTGTGTGGGGTAAATCCTCCACCACCGTAGGATCAAAACAACCCACACGATCCACCATGGTGGCCCCACGAGGACGTGCATCAATCAGAGGGCGTCTAAGGCTCTCTCTACGTGAGACCGTTGCTTAGACGTCGATAAAAATAAATAAATAAAAATTAAAGAGATTGGGAATAGGCTACAAGAAAGCGAAATTCTAAGGCTCGAGAAACGGGGCCCACTTTTAATTGACCCCAGAAAGACGTCTTGCAGTTGCCGTGTTTTACTTTTCCTTTTTCAATTCTTACCTTGACCGGAAAAGTTCCCGCCGGGAACTTGGTAGTCAGCAGCTCTCTCATCCTTCTCACCGCCTTCACTTTGTTAGCCAAAATGTCGAGTAAAGGAAGAAGCTCTTCCGTCTTTAACGGAAATTGCTCCGTCAACCAAACCGATGGCCGTAAGCTCCTCACGTACTCTTTTTCCCTCGTCTGCGGCGCCTCAATTGGAGCCGCCGTAAAATTCGGCCTCACGGCCTTCCGAGGCGGCGCTGCTGTCGCCGACGGTATATCCACGCTTTTCCTCGGCATCATCACCCATTCCCTCTCTTCCCGAACAAAGCTACTGTGTCTTCGCCGGTCGGTACTATGCCGGTCCGGAAGCCCGAAACTAGGGTTTTCAGCTACTAGGAATCCGTCGTCGTCTTCGTCGAGTTCCAGCGGGAGGACCTGCTCGCTACCTGCCACATCACCTTCGCTGCCGGCCACTTTTCTCGATCGGAAGCTGAACACTACGTTATGTACTTCGTAAACTTTGGCTTTCCATTCTCCGACGCTTTCGGTTTTTTCCTGTCTTCTCCAGTTTGTTCTTCCGACGAGTTCTGCTTTGGTAACATCCATTCCCGGCCGGTAAACACTTGTCTGAGAGCAGAATCCGGCAATGTCGGACTCGCTCATCGGTGCCCCCGCGTTCTCGAACGCGTCGAAAATTTTGCGATCGTCGCGGTTGATCACAAGCAGGGAGCCAGAGGGAATGTCGTGGCTTTGATCCCCATCGCCGAGAAAGAGAAAACTCTGATCCGCGCGTTGGATCTTCAAACCATCAAATCCAGCCAACGACGTATCGGCTCTGAGATTACCATCGCGCTTCCAAATTCTGTAGGTATCCGACGGAGCAATTTTCCCAACAAACGGAATTACAGAGCTCTCAAAATGAAACGAAATTTCCATATAGAAATCACGCATTCGACGAAGAACAGCAATAACGCGTGGCAGTCGTCGGCGCCACTTGGACCAAGCGGCAAGGTGATGGACCTGGAGGAGAATGAGCGCAATGTCCGAACTCCGGCGGCACATAGCCTCCTGCAGAGGGTTCCATCCAGCGGAATTCTGGAGAGAAATATCAGCACCAGCAGAGGAAAGAGTGCGCGCAGCAAAAGCATCCTTAAGCCTAACAGCGAGATGAAGCGGAGTTTCCCGATAAGGCACATCACGACGGTCTAGAACGGCAGAGATCTTGTCGGCGATCCGCTCCTGAGCGAGGGAATCGACCTCAGTATGAATTAAAGCAGGATCGGCAAGACGAGGAAGAGTAGAAACGATACGGGAAAGAGCAGAATGATCAGCAAGAACGACGGCGTAGTGGACAGGACTATGAGCATAATCCTTGGGTTTAATGGGGGAAAGCGACGTCGACGTGGGGGTCGACGACCTCGCCATTATAGCAGTGAAAACTGAAGCAAGGAATAAGAGAAATGGGAAGAGAGCGACAAGTACTGTGAAAGAGGAAGAAGAAGAAGAAGAGGGGAAGGGCAAAATAGTAAAAGCAGGAGTGGTCTTTATTGGGAAGCACAAGAGAGGAGAGAGGAGAGAGGAGAGAGGAGAGAGGAGAGAGGCAATCGGCGCGTCTTTTTGTAATGAATAGGTTTGGAGCAGAAGCTGTGGATATTTCTTTCTTTCCAATGTCTGTACTTTCCGTTCCTTTGCCCAAACCTCAGCTGTTTTGTTTTGTTGATTAATATGTCTACAACATGTCTAATGGGCCAAGACCTGGCCCAACTCAATTTTTCTATTTTATCCATATAAATAATAAATTAAAAATCATTTACTCATATGACTTTCATTTAAATAATACAATATTATTAAGCTCGTATGCATAATTATTATATCTTCTATCTCCATAGGTTTGGACCAACATTATTTACAATCGAATTAATGTGATCATTTTTTTAATTCTTACAATATGTATTTATATGGTTGATAAAAACAAGCTTTTATTTTGTATCTCTTTAGTAATTTTTTTTTTCTTTTAACACAGCAATAAAGGGCTGGGTCCAAGCACGTCGTTCTCGTCCACCAATTTCACAATGCCGCACTGGGCTTCACGCTTTCATTGAAACTGGCCAACAGATTTCTCACCTACTATACCCCCTCTGGATTAACATTTTGGAATTTCTTTAATGGCTACTCTTAAGCTTCATCCATTCCAGGATTCCGCTCGAGCTTCTTCTCTGTCGGTGGCTATTTCAGATTATGAGTCTGGTTCTACTGGGAATTTCTTGAGCTTGAGGCATGACTTTACCAGGCTGCGGAAATGGGAATCTTGTCGTGTGGTTGTTTCGGCTCAGGGAGCAATCACTTCCGTTGAAAATGAAAAACACGCTGTCGACTCGTCGAAGACGATTAATCGGACTCTGGAGGAGCCCAAGGGTTCTCGTAAGGATTTGAGTATTCTTCCAAGTAAGTTGAACATGCATTTATTTATCCGTGAATCTAAGTTCTTATTATGTATTGGTTATCTTTTGGATTATGGAAATTGTTTGATATCGATTTTCAATTCTTTTCGGACATGGGTAATCAATAGGATTATGGCATTGATTTCTGTAGAGGTTTTTTTTTTCCTGGGAGTGAAGCTCTCATTTAAATAGATTGTTTGATAGTTCTGCTTTGCTACTCCCTAGTTTTTGTTCTGTGTTGTTGTCTCCCGAGCTAATCCTTAAGCATTACACGAACAATGCAGAACCCTTATCTGCAACCGATCTTCACTCTCCAAATGACGGTTCTAAAGTTCGGGTTGCATATCAGGTGAAGCTCGTGGGTCTTTCATTACTTTTGAATGTTGATGGCACAGTTGTCATTGCTTCATTTGCATGTTGTAGGGTTCACCTGGATCATATAGTGAGATTGCTGCAATGAAAGCATACCCAAAGTGTGAGACAGTTCCATGTGACGATTTTGAAGCTGCATTTAAGGTTCATAGATTTGTTTCTAACTTGATATATTTTTTGTTGCTGTTGTTCCTTTGACAATGTGAAGATCATTTTCTGCAGGCAGTTGAATTGTGGCTTGTTGAAAAGGCTGTTCTTCCAATTGAGAACTCTGTTGGTGGAAGCAATCATCGTAATTATGATTTACTCCTTCGGCATAGGTTACACATTGCCGGGGAAGTGCAATTGCAAGTTAACCACTGTCTCTTGGGATTGCAAGGTGTGAGGAAGGAGGAACTGAAGAATGTTTTGAGCCATCCTCATGTGGGTCCTATTGTTTATACTGTATTATATAGTCTTTGTTTTCTCTCGAACCATAGTCTTGATGCATACTGATATATGGGGAGGTTCAAATATTGGAAGATCTTGGTCCTTGCTTTTGGTGATATGTTTATGGCAACCTTGTCTACAGGCTTTTGATCAATGTGAGATGACATTGAGCGGATTTGGCGTTATGAGGATTAATAGTGAAGACACTGCCACAGCTGCTCAGGTTCTTTCTGGAAGCTCCATTTTTCTTTCCTAGAAATTTAATCTTGCGTTACATTAGAGCTCTTTAAAGTAACACCTATGAAGTTCTATATAGATTGTGGCCTCTAGTGGAAAAAGAGACACTGGAGCGATTGCAAGTGCTCGAGCTGCAGAAATTTATGGGCTCAATATTCTTGCAGAAAATGTTCAGGTAAAACTTCTAATAATTTACTCAATCAAATTTTTCATTCTCTTGCATTGCAGTACTTCTCCCTTCTCTAACAGACAAAAACTGGAGGAACAGATAATATTGTCAAATAACCAATTTAATATGAAAGCTTCTAACAATTTTTCTACCGCAGCAGTAAAATATGTTCAGGATACGACAATTGATTGAACAAGTTGTAATCTCCTCGTCTTATAAACATTATCCGTATAGCAACATTTAGGTGTTTATGTTCATACATGCCAGCTGTTTTATGGAACTTGAAGTTGATATGTCCCTGATTTGAAATGGCCAGGATAATGATAATAACATCACACGTTTTCTGATTCTTGCAAGAGAACCCGTTATTCCGGGAACAGATAAGCTGTACAAGGTAAAATTTTCTTTGGTACTTAGTTATGGCCTTTCTTTATACATATTTAATACATTTTCTTTTTTCCCTTCAGACCAGCATTGTCTTTACTCTTGAGGAAGGACCCGGTGTTCTATTCAAGGCCTTGGCAGTCTTTGCCTTGCGGGAGATTAATTTGACAAAGGTATGCTTGAAGTTAGATTTTACTTAAATTCTTGTTATGCCTTTTAAGTAACTGGCAAGCTTACAGTTTTAGCCTTATTATTTGGAGTCATTCAGATAGAGAGTCGCCCGCAGAAACAACGTCCTCTAAGGGTTGTAGATGATTCCAATGAAGGAAGAGCAAAGTGAGTAAGAATTTACTGTATACTGAAATTTTGGAACAATCATCATTGAACATGTAGTTAATGCTAGAAGTTGACTAGAAAATTGTCATTGATAAAAGTTATACTCAATAACCATCGGTAGGCTATAAAAGCTTTTAGCTTGTCCACAGTCAACTGCTTTAGTCTTTATTTCTTAAAAGGCAACTTATGGTCGGGTTAAAAGGTTTATGATGAAAGCTTACCATCTTGCTGTTGGCAGATATTTTGATTATCTCTTTTACATAGACTTTGAAGCTTCAATGATGGAACCCCGAGCTCAAAGTGCTATGGCACATCTACAGGTCTGTCCATTATAATTTGTGGATTAAGGGAAGGCTAATTTTCCACTCTTCATTTGTAATGATCTTATTGTATATTCCAACCAGCAGTCATGTGTTATTATTTCTCTCACTTCAGTAGTCGTAATGTCATGCTTTTTAAATATCAACTTTTGAGTTTCCTAGAAAGAAAGGTTAAAAGAATTAAGTTGGGAAAACAAGCTTTTATTTATCAACCATCTAATATTAAGAACAAATTTTCTTTTTTACCAAGGCCTTACAGAAAAACATTATCTTGCAGGAATTTGCAAGGTTTCTCCGAGTTCTTGGATGTTATCCAGTTGACAAAGTTTGATTACTCGTCATCTTATACAGAGAAAAGTGTGTCGTTTATTTCCAATCTGGCGGGAAGCAATGCCAGATTCGGGTTCTGGGATAAATGAGAGGTCAGTTGCAACAAGGATGAACTTTTTTTAGCAGAATCCTTCCCTGGCATTCTCACTTCATCATTCTTTTAGCAATATCCATGGTTATAGGAAGACTTGTATATGTATAACTTGATCAAATTGGAAGGTGCACGGACTAAGCTTTCTTTCTGTTAAGGATTTCACTTGCTAAATGTTACTGGTGGCTTGCCCCTGGGAGATGAAAAAATGCAATTCCTAGAAACCTACAAAACATAGAACATACAAATAAAAGGAGGGCTCGTTTTGTTCATGATTATGCTTGATAATTTCCATGGTTGAGTGTATTAACAAGTCTTCAAAAACATATTTTGTTTTATCCTTAATAGGGCCTTGATCTCAAAACACTACAGGTGTGTTAACATTGAAAGCAGCCCTTAGAAGTAATCCAACTTGTAGGATAGTAAGCACATACAAACAAATTCCTTGGAATGGGATACCTTCTCATAAAACTTGATAGAGCGTTCCAAATCACCAACACGAAGCATCACTTGGACAGAGTGCTTAATCCGACACCACAATCAGAGATATGCAAGAGCATGTTGTAATAGACATGGCAGATAAATGTAGGGTACATACTATAGGTTAGTAACTTTGAACACTGCTTGGATTAATAACATTTCTATCTCAAATTTGATTTCTTTATATCACTCATCTTTGAGAACTTTCTACAAACAGTTGGTGTGCACCCCACAAAACACACCAGATATTCAAAGGAATTCTTACCTCCAAAAAGGAGAAAGGAAATAGTAACTTCGCTCTAGAGGAGAGGATGAAGGAGTTGCAGACCGAGATCATACCGAAGTGTCGCGCACGCCTACAATAGTTGCAGGGGAGACAACACGAACTCCCTTTTCAATACATTTTCCAAAACTTACCCTTTTTTTATTATTAAATATTTTTCCAAAACAATAATTTCTCTTCTTTTTTTTTAATGTATATTTCAATGGAATAATTCAAAAGAATAAAATTTAAAAGTAATATATTTAGAAAACAAATATTTAATCTTTTAAATTTTTTTTAGGAGAGACCAAAGTTTTGTATAATGGTGTGAAAACAATGTCCTTAATTGCATGAAAAATGTTATCTTATTATTAGTTTCAAGTAAATTTTGATTTAATTTTCATTTACTAATAAGTATATTATAAATTTTGTCGCCTATATTAATAATTATTCTCAACCAAATAATTTATAGGAAGAACTAAGAGTAGAAACAATAATAAATAATTGAACAAAATATATTAAAAAAAAAAAGTCAATACAAGAATAATTGGAGAAAGAAATGATAGAAATATAGGAGAAAAAAAGAAAAAACAAAGGATGCCATGGGCTTCAAAAATCGGAAAAAAAAAAAAGCAACCTTTTGAGAAAAGACTTAGGCTCATGAATTAAGAGTCTCCTTGAAATGGAACCATGTTCATTTGCCATTAAATGAAAAGACGAGGAGACAAAACTGTAGGGCCATGATGTTTCCTCTACCATTCTCTACGGTTTGTTTGAATCAAGTGAAATATTAATAATGACCCCACATAGCTGCAACCAAACCTCTCAAAGGGCATACCAAAATCATATATTGATATCGAATCCTTGTAATGAAGATTCATAAATTCTAAGCCATGAGACAGTGGATCAATTTACAGCAACATGGTTGAAGAATGCATTGTGAGTAAGTTGGATTTCAAACAACTACCTGTTCCAGATTGATTGTGTGCTTCTGATACATTCTAAAAGATGCTCATAGATCGCATAGCAATAGAAGCCGAATGTAGAGTCGGTATCTGAATGACATCCTCATGTCCACATCAAGTGGAACTTTGCTGCCTCCACTCGAGTCGGTATCTCAAATCTTGTCATCACTAGTGTTCATGACGTTAAATTGAAATGGATGAAAGAGTTAGAGGACATCTACACCTATCCTCTAGCTTCAGAACATGACGTATTTTAATCTTAATCTAAGGATGGCCTGCATAGTCAAACTTCTCTGTTCTTATGATTTTAAACAATCGCTTGAGTTACAAAATTTTACTTAATCTATCAGTCTAAAGAAGCCTGGATACAATCGGCATCTGTTCTTGTCGACATCGTTCCCTGTAGACAAATATAAAAAAGACTTACCTCTGTGATTTGTGCAGAAATTGGTGTTCTTTGTGTAGAGATCTCTCCATCTGGCTGCTTTGGTTTGCTTTCTTCAGATTTTCAGGAATGAACGTCCCGAAGAATTAATGGATTTGAATCAGCTTTTGAAAGGTTTTCTACATTCGGACAAACGGGGAGCATGAAGTCCAACTCCGCCATAATTCCTTCGCTTAGGATTCCAATATCTGTTTCTTGCTCCTCTGCCAATGCCCATTTTCAGAGAATATTCTCCAATTCGAGACCGTCTTTTACCGCAGAGGCCGAGCCCCAACACCGACGCCCACATTTTCCTTTCCCCCCAAATTTGTTCGCGTCTATGGGAATGGAAATTGCATATATTATGCTTACGTCTATGCTTACACCTTACTTTTACGCAACTGCAACGGAAGTCTTCCCAGTCCACGCCCACTGCGCCATTTCCTGACCGACGTGTTACTGTGCGAGGAAATTATGACATGCTATTTGCTAAGCATGGTCTGCGTGTCCAACACACGGTTGCATCGAGGCATTCCAGGCCCACTGCGTATAAGGTGTTCGATGAAAAGTCGCAACCGGAATTATGAGGCTCGCTTTCAACAGTGGCTTTTTGGTATGTTTCCTTAAAGACATGCACTGCTTTCGTCATATATCCATGGATGAATTTCTCCCATTGATGCTTTTTGTACGCCTCCGTTACTTAATGATCAAGTATCTATCTTCATAAAAGTAAAAACATTAGAATTCTGAGTTTGATTACTGTGGAATTATCAGAAACGGTGTTGGGTATATTGGTTGCAGCATATGATTGGTGGGATTTGGGTTGCTTACACTTACATCTACTGCATTTTTTTTGTAACTTGATGCCAAAGGAATGTCTGAAAAGAGGACCAAAAGAATGTCCAGAATGAAGAAATTATATCCCCTAAGAAAATTGGGGACAACTTTTTCAGTTTTTTCAGCCATCTGTTTTCACCCAATCATAGATATAGTTGAATAAAGAGCAGGCCAGAAATTCTGCCTCTCCAAACTTTCCATTTCCCAATCAAACACCATGGAGACTAAACGGTCCCTTCTGAGTTGCGAAAAGCAGCACAAAAGGCCAAATGAATGCAACAGAATCTCACATACTATTTATTATCGTCTACTTCTGCTGTTTCATTCTCTCTCTCTATGAGGCATAAAGTGGGTTTGAACTGAGCTTGGTACTCTTTTTAAGGGTCTTTTTCCACGTCCCCTTCAAGACTTATGCATCAACATAATCATTATTCAACTTAACATGAGGGTTTCTAGGCGGAGAGTATTGAGCAGCAGTTTCCATGATATCAACTTCAGACCCCCCATGGTTAGACCTTATGTTCGGTCCAAAATGCCCAGATTAAGATGGACGCCTGATCTCCATCGCTGCTTTGTTCATGCAGTTGAACGCCTGGGTGGAGAAGAGAGTAAGCTTGAGCTAATCCATCATGAATCTCTGTCAAGTTCTCTTCTTTTTCCTCTTCTGATATTCAAATGAAACATTTTTTGGTTTTTCTTGCAGGAGCTACTCCAAAGATGGTATTACAGATAATGAATGTGAATGGTCTTACCATATCTCACGTAAAAAGCCATCTACAGGTGCAGATTTGTAGCTTTTTATGATTCGTTGTTACCCTTTTTCTCTCCTCTTCTGCTGGCAGCTTATGAACGTTCTTAATTAGTTTAATAATGCTTAGGTTTGCCATGGACAGATGTATAGGAGCTCAAAACAGGAGCAAGAAACGCCTCAAGGTTCTTCATTCCTATTTCTTATTACAAGTTTACAACCTCTGTTTCTGTTTGTTTAAGCTTATATTCTTGAACAAGCATCAATCACCCTGGTCATAGTCAGATTTTTAAGTCAAAAACTGCAAATATAACATAATATATGCTTGCTCCTTGTGACAGTGAAAAAACTCAACAACCATGAGGTTCCAGGGCATCAACTTCCTGACCAGCTCCATGGACGTCGCTTCATCCATCAGAAACTTGCTCGGTTTGTGATTCTCTCCATACTCTTGATTACTGCATTGAAGTTTGGCATATATATAATACCAGAAGGTCTTTCAAGGAAAGAATCATACACTAGATGGCAAGCAATAGTAAAAGCACTATTTTATATCTCATGCATACATGATGAACAGTGTTTGCAACTTTAGGAAGGGGAGGGTGTTGTTAGGCTGATAAGGGGAAGAAGAGGGGATATATACTTTTTTCGGTCATTAGATCGATTTACAGAGAAAGTTTCTTTTCCAGGAAAGAGAAGCAAGAGATATCAAATGAACAAAGAAAGTGTAAAGAGAAGAAACCAAATTCTTACCTCATCTTCAAGGACATAACAAAACGGTGCACTGTTCAGGTACTCTCTCGCTCTGTACTTTCTCATATTCATATTCAAGATTCTTCGTCAAACCACTCGGATTTGTTTGCTAAAGTAACTATTTTTGTTTCTAGTTTAAACCCAGTTTCGTTTTCTTGTGACTCCCCACATTGGTTCGAGAGGGGAACGAAACATTCCTTATAATAATGTAGAAACCTCTCCTTCCTCTTATGGACGTGTTTTAAAATCACGAGGGGAGTGACAATATTTGCTAGCGGTGTTACAAATGGTATCAGAGCCAGACACTGAGCACAAAGACGTTGACCCCCAAGTGGGGTGGAGTAGAGAACGAAGCATTCCTTATAAGGATGTGGAAACCTCTTCCTAGTGCACTCGTTTTAAAATTTTGAGGGAAATCCCATGAGAAAAAATCCAAAAACGACAATATATACGTAGCAGTGTGCTTGGGCTTGGGCTGTTGAAGAAAAGTGAAAAAACAAGAAACGGAACCAAGTTCAGTTTATTATACACTATGCTCCTATTTTCAGGAACAAAATTGTTTTGGGAGTTCGAAGAGCCATGAAGATTTGAAAAGGTTGGATCATAGCAACGCTGTAGAGAGAGTTGGCGATGAAACAATGTCTCTATGTCTGAGCTTAAGGTCATTCCAGCCATTGATACTGAGTAAAGCTGCGAATTCTGATGTTAATGATGTGTCTCTCGAGCTTAGTCTTGCTTGAACTCAACAGTCAGTCGGATATAAAAATGTTGCAGGTTCCACCTAACACTTGAAATCAAACTCATAAAGAAAATGTAACTCATTCACGAGTTCTTCCTGCTTTATCACTTCCTTATTTCATGAAATCATTTTATAATAAAACTTTGGTATAAAGCCTCCTTATTTTGTTATATCTATAGTCAAGTTTAATTTATTTTATAATGCCATTAAAATAATACAAATTAAGAAGCAAGCCCTCGCACGAGACGAGACAACCTTTATTTATTTATTATTATTATTTTATCATGACTTTATGTTTTATTAGGGGGAATTATTGTTCCTTACTTTTTCATGTCTTTTTTCAAAAATATTAAATGTGATAGTGGGAAATATCTGAAAGTTTGTTAGGGGATAAAAGTGTCTTTTCCAAAATATTTATAAAATGTATAAATTAAAAATATTGTATCTTTTTGCCCTTCACCCTTATGCATTACTCTTTTTATCTTACTCTGTTGAATGGTTATTTATATTGTGATAAATTTCATTTACATGACGCATTTTTAAAAAATTATGATTGTTAAATTATAATTATTAAAAAAAGAGATTGAAAAATTATAAACCAAATGTGAATATACTAAAATGTACATTTAGTTGTTTACGTCCAGCAAGTATATTTACAAAATTTAATATAAGTTAAATAAAATATTACTAGAAAAATCTGAATATATTTACAAGTATATCAAATATCAAGAAATAATTCCATCCATCGAATTTCTTTAAAGAATGATTTATTTGCAAATAATTTGATGAATGGATCTCAAATTCGAAAAGAAAAAAAAAATGACATGGAAAAATAACGAAGAATTGGGCTCAATATTTTAAGAATCTTTCATGGGCCGGCCCATAAGCAAAAGTCATTTACGACGTTCTGTTCGTTTCTTCATAACCTTTCTGTATCGCCGCCCTAAAGCCGTCTCCGAGAGTGAAGCCCTCCTCCATCGTTTAGCTCCATTACCTCCGAGTCCTCTCTTACCCGGCTCGACCATGGCGGACGTTGTGCAGTTCCGACTCGAGGGCATGCTCGACGAGCTCGATGACCTTGAGCAACGTGGCCTCTTCTCCCGGCGAGAGATTGCCGAGATTGTAAAGCAGCGGCGCAAGTTTGAGTACCGTCTCAAACGACCTTGTCCGCTTAAGCAGGACTATGTGGCCTATATCGATTACGAGACCCATTTGGACTCGCTTCGGCGTCTCAGGAAGAAGGCAGTATCTCGTGAGCTTAAGAAGCAGGGAAATAAAAAGATGAGAAAATCCGCCTCCGACTTCGCTTGTGTGAAAAGGATCTTGTACATTTATCGGCTTGCAGTTTCTAGGTATAAGGGTGATATTGATCTTTGGTTTCGCTATCTCGAGTTTTGTAGAGCACAAAAGAACGGGAGAATGAAGAAGGTAATATATTCCTCTTTCAGATTGAATATAGTTTCCGTTCATGTTTATACATAGAAGGGGAGAAATTAATGTACATTTTGATTTCTGGGCCTTTTGTTGTAGACTGAGACGATACGAGGGTAGTTGAGTTATTTGTGTCGATATCAATCGTTTTTCTTCCAACTTTTCCAGGTTCTCGCACAGTTGATTAGGTTTCACCCAAAAGTTCCAGGGGTCTGGATATATGCTGCTGCTTGGGAGTTTGATCATGATACCAATGTGGATGCAGCACGTTCACTTATGTTAAGTGGTCTGAGGGTTTGCCCAACTTCAGAGGATCTTTGGGTTGAATATCTACGGATGGAACTTACTTATCTTAATAAGTTGAAGGCTCGAAAGGTTGCCCTTGGAGAGGACGAGGGAAGTCTAGTCCGTGAAAATAAAGCTGCCGAGGATAAACAGTGGAGAGAAGAAAATAAAGATTTATTTATGTCAATTGGTGAGGATAGAGAAGATAATGATGGATCAGTCGGGGAAACGGAGTCGAAGAATAAATTGGATTTGTTTCGAGAGCAGGGTTCAAACATTTTAGAAACTATCTACAATGGTGCAATTGAAGCACTTCCTTCTAGTTTTAGCCTGAGAAAGCGTGTCTTAGAGATACTGGAAGCAATGGATTTAGCTCATTCAGAAGAATTGCACTCTAAAATATTACAGGATATAAAAAGAGACTTCGGTACAGAACCACAATATTGGGACTGGCTGGCTAGACTTCAGTATAATCCCGATGATGTACAGGGAATGAGTGATAAAAAGGAAAACTCTCGGATTGAAAAAGCTGTCCAGGTACGAATTTTATGCATGATGGATTTCAAAATCATGTAAACTCTGCATAGTTATCTTATGTCTATCATTTTATTCATTGATGATTATTGGTAGTTTAAGAAAGCATATAATATTTCTTTATTTTAAAAAATTACTAGCTTTGAAGGACGTATGATATTTATTTACACAAAATATGCTAAATGAAAATTATGCATATGACTTATGTGCCTGCTTTATCTCTATTGAGTGTCTAAGGTTGCCTTGCTTTTTCCATACTTATCAACAACAGGTCTACGAGGAAGGCTTAGAGCATGTGCCTTCATCTGCAATGTTTAGCTTGTATGTGGAGTTTTTGATGAACGTCATTACTTCTGTTAAGGGAGAACAATCGTCTGGGTTATCTAGTTGTACTATGAACACTACTTCCCGACTCTTGATGGTGTATGAAAAGGCTCTAACTTTAGGACATATTACAGACGATTTAGCTTGCCAGTATGTTTCATTTTATTTGCAACTTGGGAAATTGGATGAAGCATGTAAGCTTGCCGAAAGACTTTGCAGTGGAAAACTTTCGAATTCTGTTAAGTTATGGGTATTGAGAGTCTCCACAGAAATAAAATCCATTTTGAAGGATTCTCCTTCTCCAAGTAAGGATGATCTGACGTCCATCTTTGAACTGACAAAAGAGATTCTGAGAGATTTTTCAGTTTCAGAATCTGGGAGCCTGTGGCTAACGGTATATCTGCAACCCTGATATATTCAGTTTTCTGCTAAACAATGTTGATCTTTCGATGAACCTGATTTCATGGCATGGGTCACTCTAGCGTCCACGTTTAATTTCTTCAAAATATTTGACTTTGAGATGATGTGGTAATTAGAAATTAGAACTCGAGCCCTTATTATTTTGGTTTACCCATTTCAGGTCCTGAAGTTTTTTGCCAATCAAAGTCATTATTTTGACCAATTGGTGGAAATTTCTCTTTTAGCATTGGCTAAATCTGGTGGCAGTGAGGATGGGTTCTCACTCTCGTCAGCCATTGTTGATTTTGTTCTACAAAAAGATGGAATTCAGCGTACAAGAGAAGTGTATAAGAAGTATGTCATTCGACACCAGAGAATTCCTTTTTTATAAGATTTTTTGTTTAGTGGTTCTCCATGATATAAGAAATCTGCTTTACAAAGTTTCCCAGTTCAGTTTCTGAAAACCCTTTTTTTCCTTGTTTCAACAGATTTCTTGGATTACCGCATCCAGGGCTTGCTATATACCGAACGTGTATTCAGCTGGAATCCAATCTTGCATCTGCAGGGGATAAAAATGGTCTTGCAAGTGCTCGAAAGCTATTTGAATCTGCACTTGCAACTTATGGTCAAGATGTTAGTTTGTGGCAAGAGTATTACATAATGGAATCCAAGGTAACCTTTCAGTTTCTATATAATGGAAATGTACATGACAGCTTAATGATTTTTTCTTTTTGATCCCTCATAGATATGCGTTCTAAATCATACTATTTTATATTAGATCCTTTTGATCATTCGTTCACCATTGATTCAGTATAACCGTTCTGTGTGTATAAATCCACCATCATTTTCATTTCATTAGATGGGCTTTCCTTCATTCTTTAGGAGAAATACAGGATTTTAGCCTTTTGAACTACGTGCTTATGGCTGAAGAAATGAATCACACCTTTGCTGTTTTTCCTGTCACATTTTACATGATTGCGTTATCCACTTATCCTCCTTTGTGTTCATGAGTTCTTTCTTGTTCCTGCTGATTTTACAGGTGGGATCATCAGAAACTGCAGCTGCAATTCGTTGGCGTGCAAGGAAAACATTAAAAGATGCTACAGCACTTGCCACTTCCTCTGATTTGTGATTTTAATTCTTTTTTGTTGTATATTTATCAAATCAATTTTGACCTTTTATGTAGAATGGATAATTGATTGAATGTTGGCGATTAGAAACAGATATAGATTTCATTTATACCCTAAAGGAGCATTAGCCGATGAAATATATTTCTCATATCCATATTCTGCAGTTGATGCATAACAGTCCATGCACAAAGATGCAAAAAACACAATCTTTTATCAGAATAATAGTCCCAACAGGAAATGCTTCCTAGTTCTCTAGCTCCTCCTTCCTCATACCTGATTTTGTGGTTTTTCGAGCAAATTTGATGAAATATGCAGATGCAAAGTCAAACTTCTCAGATAATATTGTCGATGATCCGTGGAAGTTCAGTACTTAGAACTGTTCATGTAATTATCTGTAGGGGTTGAAGAAGCAAAAATTAATTTTCTACCTGTGATTGGCATTCATGAGAAGCAAACATCTGATAATGGGGTAGTAGATATGGTAATAATTTATTAGAGCTGTATTCTATTCCGATGGGAATATCGTGACATGTATGAATTGTGACAATAAATATCATTTGAAAGGAAAAAATGGCTCTCAAGAATAATTTGCAAATTTGCTACAAATTGAACCAGAGAAAAGGTCGAGTAAATCTGATTCACGATCTCTGCATGTCTATACTTTAGGCCATTGTGGACTAACTACCTGCACATATCACAATAATGAAACTTCAATGCCTCATTGCTGCATAATAACTTGTATTGAAATACTGGTAGCGGATAATCCATGGAGCTTGTAGCAGTTTCAGACATACCTCAAGTGTGGTGAACACTAGAAGCATTCGGCTAGCAACAACTGAAGGTTCCTCCGCTCTTCCCACCACTGCCATTTGCTCAAGTTGTAGGGTGTTTACAGGCAGCCTTCATAAAAAATAACAAATGGAGTCTAGATAAAGCCTAAATGGTTATTCTCTAGTATGGATACAATTAATAGCTCATTTCATTACGAATGAGCAGTTTACAAACAACACTAATTGAGATGTGAGAAATGATATAAAGAGCACCTTACCATGCCATGCCTCGCACATAATATGCATTGGCAATGAGAGCACAGAAGCCTTTCCACTGTAGCCTTACTTCATCTGACACCGGAGGTGTAGATGACCATCTAACTACAGTTGGTTGTGGTGTACACAAGATGGTGATGAATACAATGCTCAGCCACAGAATGCATTCTTCAATCTGCACAAAGAGAAATAAGGAAAAAGGCACATAATGAAGTTTCATTCACACCCTCTATGAAGGTAACTTCGCAGTTTAGCAAGAATCGAGATTCAGGAAATTGCATAAACGTCAAACAGAAATATCCATGAAAAACATTAGCATAGCCAATGAAACAAGCTTGTTCATATCGATGGGGCGTAACATACCTCCTCTGAGATAATTTTGGATTTTAAACCAGTGATTCCACCACAACTCTGCATTACTTCAATTTCAAGACCAGATTTCTTCATATCAATAAGTTCCTTTCTTAAACCTTCATCAGTACAACCAAGTGCATATGCATTCACCCCAGCACTAATGAAATCCTGATAAGTACCAGACATGTTAATTTAAGAAGATAGCAGACAGATCTCACTAGAAAAGGAAGGATCACTTCAACTACAGAATGCACCTTTAGGTTGTCACTGCCTCCTCGGTCAACAAAATTCCGATATCGCCTGAACAAACTGATAGCTATGTTGCGTGAAGAGCGATATTCATCATCTGAAGGAGATGGGGAACTATCCGAGCAGCACTGAAATATTCAAAGAAACATATGTCATTTATTCCAAATCCTGAGGCATAAGAATCTGAAAATGTCAAAACTCAATCTGGAATTCGATAGCTACTTACTAGCCATCTTCTGGAAGTGAAACGGCTCAAAACACAAGGAGTATATAATTGACCACACCTTTTAAAAGATGAGGGATTGTGTAGAGTGCTGTTGCAAGAACTCCTTAGAGAACACAGAGAAACTGAGGAGCTAGAACTAAGAGAATTAGCATGAGAATTCTCAAGCAGCGGAATAGAGTCTAGACATGCCAGAAATTTCTTGTTAGCTCCCGGAGCATATACCGTCAACATGACTGAACCATTATACAACTTCCTTCAAACAGATGCAAGAAAGGATACTAAACCCTTAAAACTGAAAAGGAAAGAGAACATAAAATCAAATCCCAAAACACCACCAACAATGGAGTTCAAAACTGGGTTCTATACATTTTGATGAATGAACGAAAGAATATCATTCACCAAAAATGGAATTTATACAAATCAAAGAGGGATTATCATCCTTACTATGATTACTATTTACCAAATAAAAGACACTTCATTGACCCAGCCACGAAGCAAGCAAGTAAATAACAAAACTCATCCTGTCTAACATTTCTTTCTTCACAAGGTTCATTTCTAGGGCCATGGAATTTGAACAATCACATCCATAATCTAATGCCCATTTCCTTTATCTATCAAGAACATCCGAAACCGATTCTAATAAATTAAGATAGACAAATTACGCAAGAAATCGAAGGGACCAACCTGGTGAAGATGTAGATGAAGATCAAATGCGAAGAGAAGAAGAAGCAATTGTGATTTAGTTGAGAAAGACAGGCAAAGCAGTGATGTATTTGGGAATTGAACTCCATAATAATATCTGTGTAATTTAGTGGACAAAGAATCTGAGGGATGATCGTAAATGAATCCAAAGCCACCAATTTTTCGAATGGTTCCCCAACACCCCCATAAAATTAAACTCTTGTTTTCCTTTTTATTTTCCTTTTCTTGGCTTATCCGCCACCCCAGTTCGAATCCTTTGGACGATTCTTTTTCGTTGAATTACAAATTGGGTTTATATAATTTAGAAAAGGTTTAAATGGAGATCATGTATTTTTAAATATTGGAAATTTGTTCTTATATGATTTGTATGATTGGATATATAATATATATAAATTAAACCATAGGATTATAGTTTAAGTAAATTATAAATAAATAAATAATGTTGTTCTCTTTAAATGATTGGATGGACACAACATTTCCCATCTCAAAGAATCAACGAATCAAAACTTCTATGAAAAAGAATCAGAACAGTTTGCTAGCAAACTCATCAATGGAAATCCCTTCTTGTCTAGCAGCAGCTGATTTAGAAGCCAATTGTCTCAACTGGGATAAGCTTCTCCCCAATTTCAAAGCCACCTTCGTTTCAAAGACTTGCCCATTTTCCCTTTTCTCCCAATCTGCCTCCTCTAGCGTCCCGTTAATGGATTCTTCCAATAGCCCGAAGAAGCCGGCGGAGTTTCTATACATCTCAAACACCATCCCAATTTGCCCACCGTGTTCAAACGAATTCACGGCGGCGGCCAAAGATCCGGCCACCGCTGCCACCACTGACCAATCACCCACAAAAGCAGAGCTTAAAGCCGCAATGCCGGTGAGGAGAGGGCCCGAGATGGCCAACGTTTTGTTAATCTTCAAAGCTAAATTCCCAAGTCTGACATAGTCTTCTGCGTCTTTTGTCTTTATGATTTCAACTACCTCTCTCATTTCGGCCTCAAGTTGATCACTCCATCCATTAAACCTTTCATGTTGCTTTCCATCAAAATGGGCCCTTTCATTCTTCGTCTTAGCTTTGTAATTAGAAGAATTAGGCCACCATGAAGCCGGCTTGAAGGTTTTCGGAAATTTTTCGAGCATTGCACCAAGTAATGGAAGTGGGTATGCTTTATCAAGCGCCAAGACTCTTGCCATGGTGGAATCGACGTCAGTTTGAGTGGGAGCTCCAACCACAATCAAACTTTGGATTTGGTTTTGGAGCTGTTTAAACAATCTAGCCGCATTTCGTTGCTCCTCAGCCAGCTGTGAAGGCTGGATCTTGTTCATCATCACCAACATCCCTGTTGCGGCAGAGAAAAGCAGAGCCGACGACAATTTCAAAGCCAAAAGAGGAGCGCCAATAGCTCCGGCAGCGGATGCACCGGCTGCCAGGGCGGAGGCGGTAAGAGTGATCGCGTTAATGGAATGAAGCAAAAGGGAATTCCAATTATCTCGCTGTTGGCCAATGTTGTTGTGCATTTCGACCCGGTCGGCTACTGCCTGTAAGATAGCGTGGAGGTGTGCTGTGGACGTGAAAGGGGATTCGCTGGGAATGACATTGATGGGTTCATTCAAGGAAAGCTGTTCAATGAGTTTAATGGAGTTGGTGGAAGTTTTAGGGAGGCTGGGAACTGAGATTCTGAGATTGGGAAGCTTTGGGACGTGGATTGCAGCTTGGATAATTGTTCTTCTTGAAGAAGAGGAAGATGAGAGGAGAGATGAAGCTGGTAAGGAAGCCATTGTTGGAAGAATTACAGAGCTTGTTGAATTGGAGTGGCAATGGTGGTGGGGTGGTTTTATAGAGTATACGAATTGAAGGGTCAGAATTCAGATACGAAGAAATTCAGAGACGGGGCTGAATAGACTTGGCCCGCTTGCTGACTCCTGACTCGTTCCCTCTTTTCATTCGTTGAAAAATATTATATCTCCTCTCTATTCTATTGTAATGGGTGAAACGACGTCGTATTACTGTCAAATGCGGAGGGGATGATAATTCTTGACCGGGCTGGTTAGAATGAGATTGCCCCAAATGACCGCGATCTCTTGGTTCATTTTCCCTCGTGTTTTGGGGGTTGTTGGCAACCATGTGGCCCCCCGTTGAGCCACAGATATTTTGAAGAAGCGGACGATAAGATTTGATGAACTACAGTGATGAAAACGGAGAGTGTTAACTCAAACCTTCATCGCTGGGAGAAGAAGCAAAGAAAGAAGCAATGTCTCTTGCGAAGAAGGCGTTTGAGAAGTATGTTTCGCAGCTTTACCAGCATCCTTTGAGAACCAAGGTGATTTCCCCTTTCCTTTATACTGAGATGTCTCGCTACTGGAATTTTGTAAGCTCTTAATCAGTTCCGTTCAGTGAGGTTTATAGCGACGGGGATTATGGAAGCTGAAACCCTTAAGTAATTACGGTGGAAGATAAATCAGACCCAATTTTGTTTTGTCCCAACCCGTTTTTTTTTTATGTCACTCAACTCCCGTTATCTACTTCAGCGTCTACTGAACCTGTACCTTGCTGGGAAAGAGTAAAAAAGTGTCTCTTCGATTTTCACTGATGAAGGGACTTACTTGGGTTGGTGGAAGTAATAGTTATTGGCTTAATTTTCAAGATTAAAAGACCAAATTGTTATGAAACTGAGCCTTAATTTTTCAAATACTTAGATGTTACTCAATAAATTGAGATTGATCTCGTCTGTTAGCATACTTTAATTCATTGAAAAGTCCTTTGGGTTCCAGTTCTGTGAAGATTCTCTCCTTTCTATTTAAGGCTTAAGCTACGCCATTCTTGTTAAGGCAGTCTTGTTAGATGTGTTCTTTTGTTGAATCAGGTAATCACTTCAGGAGTATTGATTGCGATAAGCGATGTGACTTCCCAGAAGCTTACTGGCATACAGAAACTTCAGTTGAGACGAATTCTTCTCAAAGTGGTACGGTCCTCTCCAGGTGCATTCTGAACAGTCTTAACATTTGCTGCAAATCATCTCCCTTCTATACAAAAAGAATAGTTTGAATGCATAATCTTTGATGAGTATTCAATAAGCCCGTTTTGACAACCTCCTATTTTATGGGTTTATATGCATATGTTCACTGAAATTGGATAGTAGTTTATTTGTCTTCCATGCTTGTGTTTATTGTTGAAAGAAACATTGGTTCTTGCTCATGATTGGCTCATGCAGCTTTATGGATGTCTTTACCTTGGACCATTTGGCCATTTTCTTCACCAAATACTTGAAAAGATCTTCCAGGGGAAAAGAGACTCAAAAACAGTTGCCAAGAAGGTACACTGTCTGCTTCCATTTATTCCTTCTTTTGTACCAAGAATTGGGAGTAATTGATTTGATGTTTGCTATTGAATAAGAGCAGCACCGTACTATCATGAGATCCCATTAGATTCTATTGGTAACCTACATTATTTAAATGATCGTATGGCTGTATTGAAGAGGGATAATAGTATCATCAAGATAAACTGTTGTATTATTGGAATTTCCCCAACAAAGGTTATCACATAGTCATGGTCTATTGTTCGACCCAATTTGAGATTTATAAGTACATTTGCAATGAACTAAGCGAGATATGGGTGTTGGGTGTTAGAAACCACAACCCTCCACAATGCTATGATATTTTCACTTTAAGTATAAGCTTTATTATCCTCAACATTGGGGTGGGTCACAAATGTTGGATTTAATAAGTGAAAGTGTTAAACTCCTTATATATGACTTGTTTGGTTTTGTTCTCAGGTGCTGGTGGAACAGCTGACATCCTCTCCTTTGAGCCACTTTGTCTTCTTGGTTTATTACGGACTGATAATTGAAAGTGAGTATACTTCTCAACTTATCATATTCAAAAAGCAAGCATCTAAAAATATAAGTAAAATATTGTCCTAAAAGTTCATCTACTTCCCAGACCCCATTTTATTTATTTCAATAATAGCTTTAAGTTGATGGTGGGCACATGAAAAAAGGAAATAGAAAAAAGGAGAAGCTTAAATAAAGGCAATGAATCTTGGTAGCTTTAGCTACTAAAAATTAGCGTGCTTCTGTTATAGAATTCCCTTCAACCAAAGGTTCTAATCTCTATCCAAACTCTTCACTTAAACCTTAGGATGAAAGAAGAAAAAAAAAAACTTTGATTTGAGATGGAACTTTGTAAGATAGTTGTTAGATTAGCACTGAAGAACTTAAGATCTTTGCTTCTGTCTACTGGAAATTGAAATGCAGGAAGGCCTTGGGTCGTGGTAAAGGCTAAGGTTAAAAAGGAATTCCCGTCAGTTCAGCTAACTGCATGGATGGTATTTCCCTATTCCCACTCATCATCTTTGCATTATTTTTCAACTCTTCCAGTTTTTAATGGCCAGTTCTAATGCACTGAATCCCATTAGAACACATTCATATTAATAGAACCTATAAATTTTCAGTTCTGGCCATTTGTTGGTTGGATAAATCACCAGTACGTACCACTTCAGTTGCGTGTCATTTTCCATAGCCTGGTTGCATTCGTTTGGTACGTATACTTTGTCGGTCTCCTTTCCCTTCAAGGGTTGGCGATTCTTTTGCAGTCTCCAGTTGCTAAAACCACCCTCAAACTTCTATTCTTTGGTTGTTTTCAGGGGAATATTTTTGAATCTTCGAGCCAAATCCTTGACGGTGAACAAATCTTAGGGGAGTTTAGGATATATATGAATTGTCCATGGCAGGTGAAATCCATGCTCCTTCTTAGTACTTATGTAAGCATTTCTCCCCAGTGCCAGAACTTGATTGTTGAACTAAATGCATCTGCCAATCATCACCCTCTTGTTTACCTTTACCCAGGAAATAGAAATTCGAAGACGATTATGATTGAGACGGTCGATTTCGATGATAATCATGTATATAATGATTATCTTAAACCAACTCGATATCAAACAAGATAAAAATGACATACTTGTAGTATAGTATCTACCAAACAGATATGAACGAAGATGATAATTTGATATTGTTAAACACTCCTGTTTTCAGCATAGCAGACTCTTAGTTTCTATAGCTCAATTATGAGTTTTTGTTTTGTTTTTGGATAGCAATGGCGTCATTTTCCAATAATTTCGCAAATTTGGGTTTGAATGAGAGAGACAGAACAAGAAAAGCTGAATGGGTTAGTCAATTTCTGCTTTTCAAATTCATATTTATATGCAACTCATAAGGATTCTGATCATTTGGGTTGCTTCCTCTTTATACCCATTCTCTTCATTACTACGCAAACGCCACCATTATAGATGGACTCTGGATTTTCAGGGACAAAATATCATTTAATATGATTTTTTTTAACAATTATTATTTTTAATGGACCATTCAACTTTGCTATTATGTTATTAAAATAGTGTAATAAGGACTAAAATAGTTACTATTTCTCAAAATTCAGAGAATTGAAGGGGAAAATGAAATTTAAACCAAAATAATGCATAATGAATAATAAATACAATTTGGCATTTTGTCTGGACAAATATCAATTAAGAAGCAGGTAGAACGTGGAAGGCCATGACATCTCTCTCTCAAAGTCTCCCCCTTTTCCTTCTTTTCCTCTTTAAAATCCATTAGTTGAAGATTCAGTTCTCGGGAGGTTCGTTCTTCTGCTCAGTGATTGCGCCCACCTTCCCTCCATTGCTTCCATTCCACAACACAACCCATCTCATCATTTTTGGGCACGCCCCCCTTTCTGGGTCCATCATTTTTCACATCTTAAATCTCACCCATCACTGTTCCCTCTTACCCAAGATCCAAAATCTGTAAATCCAATCTTCATTTCTCCAAATGATTCAGCTACTCTTTACGGTGATTCTATCGGAGATGCTTCTCATATTGCTCTTCTCCTTCAAAACCCCTTTGAGGAAGCTTGTGATCTTGACCGTCGATCGCCTGAAGCGCGGACGTGGCCCTATTATGGTGAAGACTGTCACCGGAACCGTTCTTATTGTTCTGCTTTCCAGTGTTTACAGTATGGTTACGATCCGGAAGCGTTGGATCGATGACGGTGCCGTCAACCCCACCGATCAGGTTCTCATGGTCAAGCATCTTCTCGAGGCCACGCTCATGGGTAAGCCGAAACTTTTCATTTTTCTTGCGTGTTTTGGATTGAATTTTTCGACCCATATGGCCATTTAAACTCAATTGATTTTTCTGTACCTGAATTTGGTTTTGGCTCTTGAATGTGGATTGTTCCTGGAAATGATCTGTTTGAGAATAGTTGAAGAATTGGATTGAGAATTGGAATGGCCTGAATTGATTAGATTTGCTTAGCTTCTGAAAGAGTATCAGTACATCTTACTCTGTTGCTCATTTGGTGTTGTGGTGTTTTGAGCTCCTTGATTTAACCTTGGTCACTGTTTCATCAGTGACATCAGCTTGTCAAAGTTTGTGGTTCTTTAATCGATCTGTTTGGCTATCTTTTTTCTCATTTTTCATAACTATAATGTGAACACAATCTATCTAATGGTGTGAAGACTCTGAAATGCATTGATTTAAAGATATGTTTACAAAAGGATTTAATATCTTTATTTCAGCTTATTAGTTAACTTCATCATGGTTTAACAGAATCATCACATGAATGGTGATTTAATAAAAGCTTATTATTGGTTTTGAATGCTGAATGCTACATAGCTCATGAATGGTGAGTTCTGGGGTTCACTGAACTAGGTGGACAATTTGGTTGCAGGGGGCTCTCTATTCCTGGCACTTATGATTGATAGATTACATCATTATATGAGAGAGCTGCGTCTACGGAGGAAAGGCATGGAAGCTATCAAAAAGCAGAGCAGAGTGATGGAGGACGGGAAAGTTAGCAAGTCGGAGGAGATCAAGGCATTGGAAGAAGAAGGGACTACCCTGCAGACAAGACTCAAACAGTTGGAATTGGAACTTGACTCAAAGACCAAAGATATAACTACTTCAGAAGCCAATGTAGTTGCTCTAAGGAAGCAATCTGAAGGGTTGCTGCTCGAGTACGACCGTTTGCTCGAGGAAAATCAGAACCTTCGGAGCCAGATACAATCTATAGATCACAGATTGTCTCGATCGGGAAGCAAGAAGAATTCCTAAGGAATCCCATATTGCTTAATGAATTTCACTTCAAGCTTTGTGCTTCCATTTCCCCTCGTATTATTTAGGACCTAGATACTCCATGATGGGTTGCTGATGGCTGTTTACTTCTATATGCACAATGGCAAAAGAAGATGGGATTTTTGGCTTGTTGTCTCTGTTTAAAGTAGGAAGGTAAAACACTGAAACAAGATTGGATTTTATTAAAAAGAAAATTTGTGATAAGTTCAGGTTTGTAATAGAATACACCTTGTCTGCTTCTGTCATTTTTCTGTGGCTATTTCTTTTTTTCTTCATATTTTGCTTTAACCATCCATGAAGAATTTGGCTTCTGAAAAGCTCATTCTTAGGACATATCATTTGATTCGATGCCTTGAAATCATTTTGATGGAAAAGCTTGTAACTCTGTTTATTGTGGAGCCAGAGAACTGCAGCACAAACCAAAGGAAACCCCCTCAGATCCAAAATATGGGCGATTTGTGCTGAACCTGAGCATCATTGTTGTCGGCTTTGACTACTTTAACAGTGAAAAAGTTTGCGCGGACATTATTGTCGGCTTGGCTTTGCTGTTAAGTTACATTTTAAAACAAGCCCTGATTTATTCTTTTCCGATGGCTCTGTCAATCAACTTCAAAATTCAAACTAGGCATAGACAAGTATCATTAATGCACAGAACTTCACGCTTTGATTTCTCAACCATATGCTTTACTTTCATGCACCACTCTTCCAATTAAATATGAACTTCATCTTACTATAAATTATGGGCAACTTTCGGTGACATTTTCGTCAATATTGTGATAAACCAAAATGAATTCATTATATCTAAAAGATGTAAGATGAACTGAACTGGCGGATAGAAACACAAGAAGCAAAGAAATGACATAACATAATTTGTTATTATTGCAAAAATTAATAATGTTCAATGATACAATCTGGCTGAAAACAGAGGACATAGGAAAGTTGATTTTTTTGCAACAATAATCACTGCTTTTACTAATTCTTGTATAATTTTGATCACCAGCTCCATTTTGTGTTGTCGTTGCCATGGCTTCAGAGGAACAGGGCAATTCCAATTCAGAAATGAAATCTCTTTTTTCTCTGTCTTCTTCTTCTTCTTCCATGTCTTTGCTTCTCACTGTTACCCAATCTTCGTTGCTCTCCCAATTGGGTATTCCAAAAGACTGAAATTTGGACACTTCGCTCAGTTGCTGGATCCTCTGCAATGGCGTTCTGTAAAATTTTGGTCTGATCGGACTTTGAACTGTTTCCAAATCGTTCATCATGTTCCATAATCCTTGCTCCAAAATGCTCGTCGGTGTTCTTGGATTCTGTTTGGGACGAGATTTCTGCTCGTGAACAAAAGGGTGTTTTAAGAGCTCACTTACGGACCACCGTTCTTCTGGGTCTCTGATCAAACACCGCCGCAAAAACTCCTTGCCCTGCTCCGACATGAATCTCGGAATCTCCGGCAAGTCATCGCTGGACCCAATTCTGTAAATGGCGGCCACTGGATCCGACACATCCTCCCACGGAGCTCGACCGGTCACCATCTGGATCACTGTGCAGCCCACTGCCCAAACATCAGCTGCAAACCCCTGTTTTTCTCCACGTGCCACCTCCGGCGCCATGAATATCGGCGTTCCAGCCAAATTTCCACCGGAAACCTCCTCCACCCGCCGCGCGCAACCAAAATCCGCAATCTTAATCCCATCTTCCCCGACCAAAATATTAGAACACTTAATGTCACAATGCACCACACCATTAGAATGAACATACTCGAGCCCACTTAAAATCTCTCGAGTATAGAATTGGGCCGTCGCCTCATCTAACCGGCCACCAGCCGCTTCCATCGCATCCAAAATCGACCCACCAGACGCAAACTCCATCAAAAGATTGCACATCAAATTCCCATTTTCCAACGTAACATCAAATCCCTTACAAGCTATAACACGCGAAGAATTCAATTGCGAAAGAATCCTCTGTTCCCTCTTAAGAAAATCCGAGCGGTCGAACTCAACTGATTTAACCGCCAGCAGTTGGCCAGACCGGAGATCAGTGGCGACAGAGACCGCGGCAGAGGAGCCGCAGCCGATTACCCGACCTCTTGTCCACTCCATTGAGAAACCAGAGGTGGGTGCGATGGATCAGATCATGAGAAAAAGAGGGAGCTTTTATATTGTAAATTTACAATGTTGGAAATCATTTAAAAATGGTTTCTTTGATGAGTAAAATTGAGTTGGCAAATTGGGTTTTTTTAAAAATTGAAAATTGATGAGAACAAGTTATTCGGTTCTCTTTGGCTTGACCTTTTAGAGACTTTATCCCTTACATTGTAGCCAATGGACGGCCGCCGTCTTCTTCTTTTTGATCAACCCCAATCACAGCAGCGACAAAGGAGAAGGATAATGGCAACTTTTGAGCGGCGGTGATTTAGGTAATGTAGTTAATGTAATTGAAGAGGTTACGCCAATGCAAATTTTCACATGGCATCACATGCTCAGTTGATTTAATCACGTTGATTATGGTGCTCTTCATCTGTAATTAGTTGTAAAATAACCCATCGGAGAGGATATTCTTCCAAAGCATTGTTTTTTAATTAATTTCCTTTTGGATGAGGAATGATGGGTATAATGTTTTCGTTGTAATTTAAATTCTTTAATCTAAACAACGACCTTGCCTTTCTTGAAGCCTTACTTTATGAATAATTAATACAACTGTAACTATAAATCTAAACCTCTCTCATTAATAATTGATTATGATGAGCCTAACACTACAGAACGATGCTTACCCAACCCACCTTATCCCTTGCCGCTCAATTAAATACTGTTTAATTCTTTGTTATGGGCATAATTTTGGTTCATGAAACCTAATCTTATTTTAAATATGGGGTTTTCAAAGTTTTTGTTTTTTCTTTCCCAATAATTATCCATTGGACAAAATTCGAAGCTTTGTCTGCGAGTTTTTAAAAAACTGTTGATGGGAAACATAAAGAAAAAGAAGAGAATTGTTAGGTGAGAAGAATAAGCGTGAATTGAGAGAGGGTTATAGGTTACTTGAATTGGCGGCAAAGAAACGCTGAAAAGTTTAAAAAAAAAAAAAAAAAAAAAAACCAGAAAAAGAAGGAAGGAAAAGCAAAGGTGGGGGGTGGTGGAGTGGAGGCAGCGTCAGGGTATCACCTTCTTAAAGCTTTTGAACTGTGTATCCTCCAACCAAAACCACGCAGTTCCCTTACCCTTAACCCATTTTTTTTGTTACCTTTTGACACAAAAGTTCAGCACACATCTCATCTGACTCACACCCCAATCAACAATTATTCTATACACAAAGCCATTTGAATGCTTGCGTAACCGCTCCTTGCGTCTGCATTAATCATTCAACTGGCCTTCCTTTTCCCTCTTTCTCTGCTTACTTAACACTCTTTTAGTTTCATCCTCTCTGGTCTTTGAAACTGCCCACATTCATTTTACTGACTACTATTCTCAACACCATTGAATCCTTAAAAGCCATATATGAGATCCCATACGGATTGACAAACGTACCAGTAAGGATGCTGAGCTCTTAGTAGATTGTGAGATCTTATGAAGAGGAGAACGAAACATTCTTTGTAAAGGTGTGCTCTTGCTTGGACCCTACCCTAATGTCATTTAAGTCTTTTAGAATGAACATGTTGAGTGTTGTATTAAAATTTGAGCCCACAAATGCGATGTCCTCCAAAGAGATCCTGTATTGAGAACCATATTTCACCAAACGATATTAAATCAATCAATGAGATGAATCATCATCTTAAAGAGACATGATTCTGAGTTCAAAGAAAATGCAAGAGAACAAGAAGATGGATCCACGAGGAGGAGGAGCGTCCATAGGTATGAATCCAGTGAGCTGCAGGTCCCTCATCCATCTGGAGAGAGTACTGTTGTGTTCACAAGTAGGAACAAAAGATGTGCCACCAATGGTGAAGGAGGCAGTAGGCAATTGAGGGATCCGTTCACAGTCAACCAATGCTGCAACTTGGTTCAACCCTTGATCACATAACTGCAAAAGCATGAAAGACGAGTTAGCTGAAGATGGATAGTCGATAGGTGAGTTAGATGGTAACAGAACTGATTCACCTCATTCACATAATCAATGCTATGTTCTCAGAGTTTTGTTCTGCTTCAGCTTGTCTTGCATCCGGGAGACCGCCATCTTGCAGGCTGAGCACATAGCATCGGAGACACTGCCAGATGCTCTACCATCTTTTTCATTCAGCACACTCTCAGTTTTAGTACTGGTTTCAATCACCAACCATGAGTTAATAAAATTGATCTTTTGTGCAACAGAGAGCAAAAGCAGTCAACAGATTGCAGAAAAATGACTCTGTCTTCGGTGAAGCATTTTTTGACTACCTCCCACCATAGTTTCCATCAAAGGTGCACGCCTCAATTTTGGAACATATATTCTATAGACTACGTCGGTTGAAGAGTGAAATGAAGCATTCCGTATAAGGGTGTGGAAACCTCTCCCTAATAGACACGTTTTAAAACCTTACGGGGAAGCCTAGAAGTGAAATCACAGAGAGAACAATATCAGCTAGTGGTGAGATTAGACTATTACAAATGATATCAGAGCCCGACACTGAATGGTGTGCCAGTGAGGACGCTGGCCCCAAGGAGGTGGATTGTGAGATCCCACATTGATTGGAGGGAGAACACGATGGGCTTGTGCTGTTACAAATGGTATTAGAGTCAGACATCGGGCGGTGTGCTATCGAGGACATTGGCCCTCAAGAGGGGTGGATTGTGAGATCCCACATCGGTTGGAGAGGGGAACACGGTGGGCTTGGACTGTTACAAATGGTATCAGAGCCAGACACCAGGGGGTGTGCTAGCAAGGATGTTAGGCTCCCAATGAGGGTGGATTGTGAGATGTCACATCAGTTGAAGAGGAAAACAAAACAAAACATTCTTTGTAAAAGTGGGGAAACCTCTCTCTAACCGGCATGTGGTGTGTTAACGAGGAGGCTGGACCTTCAAGAGGAGTAGATTGTGAGATCTCACATCGGTTCAAGTGGGAAACGAAACATTCGTTGTAAGGGTACAAAAACCTCTCCCTAATAGACGCTGGGGGCATGGATTGTGAGATCGCACATCAGTTGAAGAGGGAAACAAAGCATCCCTTATAAAGATATCGAAATCTCTCCCTAATAGATATGTTTTAAAAACCTTGAGAGAAAATATAGAAGAAAAAATCTAAAGAAGACAGTATCGGCTAGACTTTGATGGTTACACATGTTAGTGCCTGGACTTTGATGGTTACACATGTTAGTGCCTGTGGGTGGAAAGTGAAAACAAGACCTTAATCTGGCTGTTAGAGATAACTACAATGTTAACAAAGTAAATGATAGGACTTACCTTGGCTAAAAGCAAATCCATAATAGCCTGTCCATGTTGTGAAACAAGTGCCTTGCATTATATGCCAAGATAACAAAGGAAACCCTTCAGTAGTACCAGTTACATGATGCCATGGCCGCTATTACAGCAAAAGTTTGAAGAAAACAAACATTTTTATATTCTCCTAAATCAACCCACTACAATATTCTGCATACATATCATGTTCCTCAAGTTAAAAGCAAGTTACACAAAATGTGACGATCACACCCAAAACCGACATAACTGAAGGGAACATACCACTTGCTTCACCACCAACAAGAACATCGTCCATGTCGAACAATTAAAAATAAAAAAAAAATAAAAATAGGGCAAGGTCGGACTGTTTATAAAACTAGAGGGTCAATAATGGGCCCATGTATCAATAAAAGAGATTGAATTGGGCCGATCTGCGGAAATTCATGGCCCAATATAAAATTAAAAAAAAAAAAAGATAAAAAGGGCAATTCATAAAATGAGTAAATAACTTATATTTAGTAATCATTGGTGATTTTTTTCATAAAATTATATCAATTTCAAGAAAAATTCATATTTAAATAAAAATTTGCATTCTTTACCAAATTTATTTTATCTAACCATCTCTTCAAAGGAAAGTGAATTGACCTAACCTGTGACATATAACCTATGTCGATTGACCTAACTTATTACCTAGGTCGAGTTTCAAATGGATAAGGTTTTGATGAGACACTGAAACACAAATTTTGGAGGGTTAAGAGGATAAGCTTTTGTCTTTTTGTTTGTCTAGGAAAATAAAATAATAAATAATAAATAAAACTTTCATTTTGCCACCACTACAGGACAAACCTTTAACTAGCCCTTAGATGTCATCAATATGTCACATCTACTTTGCATTATATAGTATATGAATTGTGAAACCATAGACTTCCATTTTGATTTTTCCCTTAAATGTGTATCAAATTAAGGTTTTATCCCATTTTAATTTAAAGTGAATATGAATAAATTACATAAAATTATACACCTAAAAGTAAATATATAAGATTTTTCAACTTTTTAGAAATTGATTTTAAAATAATTAAAGTAATATAAGTTTGTAGACAAAGGTGTTAAATAAATCATAATTAGGGCCAATAAATAAAGAGGTATTGATATAAATTCATAAAATTAACCTTAAATTACAGTTAAAAAAGGATAGTGAGTGACAGTTTGATGGGTGTGTGTCTGCTAAGCCAACCACCACCGCCTTGTTTTCCGACTGAGATCTTTGTTTGTTTGGACAAAGAAAGCGGGGTTTTGCATAGCAATCAATAATTACAATAAATTTAAGAAGACATGGAAATCTTTGCAGTCAGAAGAAAACTATATAAAATCAGAAATCGGGATTCACGTGTCTGCATGTGCATCGGAAGAAGACTTTTTATTTTTATTTATTTATTTTATATATATATATATAAATTAGGGTTTGATCATGTTTGAAATGGGGTATTGAATAAGATAATTAGGAACCATGGTGTTGTTTGGAAGTTGTGTTTTGGTGTATGGATTGATTGGATATGATATCCTTTTTTGCGTGTCAAAATGGAGTTGGCCGTATTTGATTGACTGGAAGACTTGGAATATGCTACCCACTGGACGATTATTCTTTGTTTTCTTCCCCAACCTTTCTTATTCAACTCTTTGAAATTAATGGACCAACATGGATTAAACCAAACAACTTGGACATAGACATTGTCCATCTACACTTGGATTTTTCTTCTCTTTTCTTTTCCTCATTTTTATTTAATATTTTGCATTCACATCTATATTTGTAATTTTATTCAAAATGAAACAATTGGAAAGAATAATGAAGTCGTCGTGTTCGTAAATTTCCCCCCAAATTAAAACAAAAATAAAAAAAAAAGTATGGACATGTTATCCCCCATGATGGACATCATCAAAACAAAAACAAGAACAAAAAAGATTTAATCAACGTGTAACTCTATTGCCTCTAATTTAATTTAATCTACTTTCCTGGGAAACTGCTAATTTTGGTGTTGTTGGTGTTGTTGTTGCTGCTTCCGTTGTTGTTTGATGTAGACGTAGTATTGGTGGGGGTGGTGTTGTTATTATTTGAATGAGCTCCGCCGATGATGGAGGAGATAGCGGCGGCTAGAGCGGCTGTGAAGTTCGGATCCGCGGTGATAGCGGCGGTGGCGGCACTTAACGTGTCGGCAAAAGAAGCACCACTAGGCTGGGATGATGCCACGGTCGGTTGTGAAATTTGGTGGTGACCCAGATGGGAGGAATTGGCTCCCATATCATGAGAGAGCTGTAGCCCCGAGAATTTTGATTGATTGTATAGCGCTTGCCCCAAAACCTGCGGCAATTGGGCGGCGGCAGACGGTGGTTGTCCGGCTTCGAACGGCACGTGGAACGGCGTGGGTGCTGGTCTTTGGAACTGCAATGGGTTCGGGGTGTGAGTGAGGTCTAATGTGATGGTTGGAAATGGAGCCGAAGCTGAAATTGTAGCCATGCTTGAGGAACATGGGAGTATGGCTCGAGCCAATAAATTTGGGTTCATTAGATTATGGTCCGCACTTGACATGGACCCTGACAACAACATGCTAGCCGCCGCCGTCGTGGTGGATGCCATGGCCATCGCAGCCGGCGGAAGTGGGTGATTGTGGTTACCCTCATAGGTTGTTATCAATATAGTCGTGTCTTCAGCACAACGTTGAACCTAAAAGTAAGAAAAAGTAAATAAATAAGATAAAAAGCTCCAAACTTTGATTAGAAAAAGACGATTAATTTAGTTAAAAACAATAAAAATACATACTTGTTTCCGAACAGGGCAACCCACTGCCATTGTGCACCGATAATACGCCCGTGGACAGGGGTTTCCTTTAGCCATTTTTTGGCCATATTTTCGCCATTGACACCCATCAGAAATCTGCGTGGATTGAATTCAAATTAAAACCTCACAAAACAATTCAGTTCCAAAAAGACAAAAATTACACGCACCATGGGAGCTTCTGATCGAGCACGGACTGAGACACGGGCTTTTCTCATGGTGGCTTCGGTGGATTGTTGATCAAGTGGTTTAGAAGCAGAGTTCAATCTGGGGGCTTTATTAGGACCACCCCACCCGTGAGATTCTGACTCTGGGCTTTCTTCTCTGCCCATGGATCTTTTTCCATCTGATCGTAAATTGGAATTCTCCTGATCGGAAGGACCCATTTCCTGGTCTCTTCCGGTGCTCTTTTTGGAGGCGGTTTCTGTGTTGTTCAACGGAGACCCAGAACCAGTTCTTTCATCCGATGATGAATGGAATAATTCATGATCGCCTTCCCCTGTCTTCCCACTGGGTCCCAGATCCATAAATTGCCTCGGAATTACCACCTTCCCAACTTGATCGTGCTTTTCCGTGGGCTGAAACATGAGGATGTGTTAATTTAATATTCAATTCAGTTTAATTCATTTGATTTTTTATTTTTTGAAAAGTTACCTGTCGTTCATGAGCGGATTCCAAGGCCTGATTTTGTTGCTGTTGCTGTTGCTGTTGCTGTTGCATAAAGGTGGAGATATGCATTTGTAAGGTAGTGTAGTTGTTTCTCACATGGCTTAGCATGTCCCTCAGCTTGTGATTCTCAGCGTTCATACGCTGAAGCTCCACTTGAAGCTGCGCTAGCTGCACACCATAAAATCAATATAATCCCACCATCCCATCAAATTAAAATTAAAAATTGCTTGGTGTTTTTTGGGGGTTCAATTCACCTCGTTCTTGGCTCGTTTATCTTCTCCATCCGATGAAATCCCATCATCCACCGTCGATTGATCGCTTCCGGTGTTCGCAGTTAACAGATGCAAACCAGTCTAAATTCCCCCCCACCCCAAAAAAAAAAAAAAAAAAAAAAAAAAAAA